>NW_010413302.1:0-30581 GCF_000710305.1 Buceros rhinoceros silvestris | reverse complement strand
CTTTCCCTATCGCACTTCTACACTGCTCCAGCATGGACCCTCCTAATGAGCTTCAGTGCCTTCAGAAAATAACAGCTCCACCGTATGCCCTGCACAGACTGCGGCAGGTATCTGTTCTGCTGCCTGGAACACCTTGACCCACACAGCTCCCTCCTACTCTTCCTCTTTTTGGTTTGTTTGGGGTTTTTTTTTCACTCTTTTTGTTACCTCCACCTTTCTGGCTGGCAGTTTTGCTCTTCCCTAAATGTTTCCTCACAGGCACCAACAGCTTCACTGATGGGCTCAGCTGTGTCCTGCAACAGATTTGGCCCTGGCCTCCTTTCACAGCCTCCCACTGCCAACACCTTGATGTTTATACACAACACAGTTGTCAACATGGGAAGAGGGTGAAATCCAATGGCTGGTGCTAGAGTTTGACAATCAGCACCATGACATTAAAATTGTGTCTATGTTAGTAATATACCCATCTGTCACTGCTTCCACCCAGCATTTGTAATTGCTTACATCATTTATCAGTAGATTTTTCAAAATTTGAAAAATAGAAACCATGTTTTTATGGAAGACAAAGTCAGAAATGAAGATTAGGTTCTGAAATTGGATACAAATTGCACTTTAAGGTTTGTAAATGTTGCAGATTCATGTGGTTTTGACTGATCAACACCTTGCTGTGAATATTGCCTATCTTGAAAAAGCCACAGTTTCAATTTCTGCGTTTTGGTATCTTTCACAAAACTTTCTGCAGAGAATTTGACATTCTGTTTAAAATATATGTAGAAAAATTCAAGCATAAACATTTTATGACAGCTAAAATATTTGCCTGTCTATTTGGAATATATCAATAACATACTGTGTTATGCTGTCTTTAAATACAGAAGTAAAAAAATGCAGGCCGGATATTCTTAATCATAGTATCATTGTTTTATAAAGATAGTAACAGATATTATAAACTATATGTAATGCACATATGGAAAACAGAGATGATTTGAGACATACAGGGTTGTTTCTGCTTTGCAAGCCATGAACCTTAAGAGAGACATCACTTAAAAGAGACAAAAACCAGAATTTGGTAGCAGAGTCAAGGACTTATGATAGATCCATACAGGAACTGTGGAAGATTTAGGCATCTAGCTGCCATTTTATATGCCTAGATCTAAAGGTTACATCTTCAGCACCCCATCGATGATGAAGTGTAACCCAAGACATAGCTATGTCTTCAACTTTAAAGTATCCCAAATATGGATAACTTTGTTTTGGGCATGTCTTTAAAGGCCACCTTCTTCCTAGTCATCAGCCACACAAAGTGTAACTTACAGCTAAAACTTTCAGGATTTGCAAATTTCTTTGCAAAAAGGTGGCTGAATTTTCAGAGCATGTGAAAAATTCACACAGGTGGGATTATTACTGGGCTCTGCTTTTTAGGACATCAGGCTCAGCTCCTTCTCTACTTGAAAAACAATGGTAATTTTTACCCAAACACTATCCTCGCAGCAAGCAATAGGGTATTTTAGGGAGAGGTGTCCTTCTGTTGAAATCAGAAGCTTAAGAAATCACCACACAAGAGAAAAAAGAGATCGAATACAAGTGAGAATGACATTTATCATCTCATAAGTAAGATGTCATGTGAAAGAGTTCCCATTCTGTTCCAGCAATATTTGCCAGATTCTTCTGTTAAGTATCCACAGGAGTAAAAACTGAAGGCCTATCTTGAAATACTACATGTAGCAGAATTCCCTTTGATGGCCTTGAGCTGAAGGACAGCTCTGTCATGTCTCCTAATGGTTCTTCCAGTCACAGAAAAGTTCCTCTGGTTCAGATGTTAGTTTAAATCTTGTGCCAGGAGCTGGGAAGCCACTTCTCACCTCCTGCAAACCAGGCAAAGTAAAACTCATTGGGCAAATTCTTAGGGATAAAGGGACAAAAATGGGTCAAGTATAGAGAGGGCAGTTTCTGATTCTGCCTTGAAAAACCTTACTTGTCTTCCACATTTAGAAAAGTGGGAGGACTATACAGCTTTATGTATCTGTAGAATAAGGGAGGAGAAATGTGATGGCTGGGATCTTTACTTAAAATTCCCCCAGAAAGAAAAACTATGCATCATGGCTATTAAAACTAACACGAAATCTGTTTTGTTCTGTGACATATGAAAAATCAATCTTTTCTATATGAATAAGATATTAAAAAAGAATAAGTCAGCTGGCAGAATATAGTTCATGTAGTTCTTCCCTTTCCACTAATCTCTCTATATTCAGTACATGAACTTTTTCAGGTGTTGGTCAGTCAAAGACAAAGCTGCATGTAAAGGATCTCATGAGATACTTCTGCAGTCATGAAGGAATCAAGTATTGTTTCCTCATGTCCCCTGAACTTTGCAGAAGGGCATCTGATAAAGAACTAACCAGATCCAAACAGATGCCCATTGCTCTCACATCTCCAGAATTCACAGTGAAAAATATATAACTCGAGGTTAATTCACTTCCACCATGATTTTCCCACTATCAATATATTTGCTACCAGAGTATGGTGCTAGTAAAAGCCAGAGGCTGAACAGCCCTCCACTAATAAACACTGAATGGAAAAAGTCTTTAAGTATGAATTACATATGAATCAGCATCAGCAAGAGTAAATAATATTTTTCCACTGATGTGGAAAAATATATTTAGCCAGTACATGGGAACTGTATTAAGACTGTAAGAAGAAAGAGGTGTTAGACTAATGAAGAGAAGGGTGCAGCTGAGAAAGAAAAGAGAATCTGTGTAATGCTAAAGAGGACTAGTTTACGTCAATCAGGTAGCTGAATAGATGGGAGATATCCACTTGGAAGCAAATATGGAAGCTTTGTTCAGAATGAGAACTGAGAGTGAGGAAACTAAGAGAAAGTCATAAACCTGGTGACCTACAAGAATTATTTTACATAGTTGTTTGTGCCAGTCATTCTGCATAAAATTATAGACAGTATCTTCTTTGAGGTGTCACAAACCGAACATTCAAGAAAATGAACGAGACTAGGTAATTTTTGTACAAATCCACACCATCCTACAAAGACAAGGAAGACAATTTAAAAGAACTCATTTTGGGGTCATTTATTGGGAGGACTCTAGTTCTCTATTAGACCTATATAAAAGGATCATATAAGTTGCCATACAACAATTTTGCAAACATTGGTGAAGCAGAGACAGTAGGTGACAATATGTAAAGCCCTGGAGAGTTACAACAGATTTGATTTTGCTTTGACATACTGTGGAAATGTAGCAGAACTATTTTATATAAAAAGAGCTCTAAACTCAAACTGGAAAGTTCAGCAACACTTTATTTATGCGTATTGGATGCCAAAGAGGAATGGATGTGGAGAAGTCAAAATAAATAAAATGTCTTCTATATCAAGCTATTGCAGTTTACAGAATTTTTGCTTCTGGCAGCTTTCCAAGGTCCCTCAACCTGAATATTGACAGAGAGAATAAATGGAAAATAGCACTTTTTATCTTAGGCTATGGTTTCCAGCAGAATCAATAAAGCTGAAGGACAACAGAAATACAAGTACATATTAATCTACAGGACCAAATTTAATACAGCAAAATATCATCTCTACAAACATGCTAATGAATTCTCATGCAGAGCAAAACTGTGAGGTTAATTTCAGGATGAATTAGTCCTTTTAGAGAAATTTTGAGACATAGCAGAATACCTTTCACTAAGTATCGCCCATCTTGGATGCTTCCTGCCTGATGCAAACGTAGAGAGAGGACAGATTTGTTTTTGTTGCATTTAAGGCAGATAATAAACTATGTTTGCTTCTTTAAAAACAGATGAGTTTCTTCCCAGAGTAATAAAAATTCTCTATGAACTTTGATCTTCCTCTTCAAGAGTGTAAACAGATGCATACTTATAAAAAATGTGACTTAAGATAAGTAAGTTACACAGTAGTACTCAATCACTTGTTCTTTGTTGTGGTATTTTCGTTTTTCTATAACTTGTATATTTTCCTTGTAGGTATACTGGGTCGAGGGCCCGAGGTCCTGACTCTGTTCTTCCTTACACCTCTGGAACTCAGAGTGGAGATATGATTATAAAACTTGGGAAACTAACATCAGAACTGGGTCACTCGTCTCTGTATGTGACTCAAAAACACCAAGCACACACTGAGAGAGAGAGGTGCATGAATAATTAATAATAGCTATAAGAAGTAGGCAAGCAGCCTTTTCTCTTTTCCCAGCCTAATAGCAGAAGACTTTGAGAACTTGACCTACTGATGAATAAGGCATAAATCTGCTAAGCAGCTATGAATATATGCAATATAGTGCTTACTAAAGACTTGGGAAATTCTTTTCATTGTTCTGACCTTAAGAGGGTCAGTATTTTTATCTCCTGGCAATGAAACATAGTTGAGACTGTTGCCTTGGTTTTCCAACATTAAAGAGCTTCTATGATGAAGCAGGCAAGACTTGGAGGGCATAGATTTTTCCTGAGCTAAAATATGTATCAAGCTCTTGGCTATTCACATAAGACTCATAAATGATGGAGGCTCCATGTTTTCTGAAAACTTTGGGGAATTGAATGGGTTGAAGTACTCCACGTATAATCTATTAAAGCTTCTAAGTATTAGAAGAAAGAGCTCCTTCTCAGTCATCAACCCTAACTATGAGTTCTCAAGCAAAATTAAAAAAAAAAGTGCAATAAAATATTATAAATATCCACAGTCTTATTACTGTAGACTTTAAGGTAAGTAGTAGAAAAAGTGAGTCTAAGAACAGAACAGTGAATATTGTGGTCTATTCCCTCCTGTAACTGTTCCAAGATTCCCTTTTTAGAGACAGAGAGGATGTTATAATTCTATTGGCTCTGCTGGCACAGCCAAGTTTGATACAGATGGGGATGTCCTAGCAGTCATGGTAAGATTTCTTGTGTACCTTATACATCCACTTTACCATGTCACAGCCCCCTTGGGTTGGCACATAGTCTTCCCGCACAATGGGGATGTCTTTGAGCCACAGAATATCCTTATTTTTCTCCTTTATTATGGTCATTGGACAGGACAAAAAGATACAGGCCATTGTGATTTTACGTCCATTGAAACACTGCTCCCACTTAAAAAACATATGTGGCACAGGCTTGGGAGGAGGAGAGTTAAAATTCCTACCTGCAATTTAAGAATCCTATTAAAGGAAGAAAAGTTCTTATTAGGAATGGGAGTATTGGCTGGTCTAAACAACCTTGTAGCAAAGCATTGACTCTTCATATTCTTTTTCCAGCACTGGAAATAAAACAAACACACACTGCATTGCTTTTGTTATTCTGCTAGTGTTCTGATAGGTAGATGACATTCAATTTCCTATTGGACACTATGGGTGTTGCTTACACAAGCAACAATATTATAACAGCAAATTGAAATAGAAACACAGTCTTTGATACACGTTAAACATCAAAAGGAGGGTGTTTTTTTTTTTTAATTTGGGTAGTGATCAACAACTTTTGCCAAGAATGAGATAGCAAGGTGGGTGGACATATTTCTATACAGCCTCTAGGGAGGGAAGTAACCCTATGCTATCCCAGTGTTTCTAGGTACATCTGTGATATCTCTCAGCACCCTATATTTCAGGAAGTCAGCCTGTTTGTGAAGTTATTGTAAGGTAGCAGCGGGCATAAGTAAAACACTGCTAATATAGTACTTGGCCAAAAGTAGCCTCCCCTGTAGGAGTTTGTTTATAAATTGCTTTGGTCCACTTGACAAGGTCAAATCCATTCTCTTAATGATGAATCTCATCTGTTCTGGTGAAGAAAGAAATGTTTTCTTTCACTTCTACGTGTGGTAAGAGCTCATTCATCTCTGTATGTTCCAAAGGGAAATCTAGCTACATCAGAGAGAGAAGGAGTATTCAGAGGGCAACTGATGGCCAGGAAGATATATTGAATTCACTTTCCTGGGACAGACATTCAAATGGTAACAAGTGATAGAAAACAGCTCTATATTTCAGCATGATGTGTGTTCTCTCTCTTATGATTAAACCCCCTGTGGGCCATCTGCATTTAATGGGTTAGAACTACTTTGTAGCTGCAGTTTTTTTCTTCCATGGCTCTTATTTATTTGAGAGGAGACCAAACTGCACTCTTAAAAGTGCAGCATGTAGGAAACACTGCCAAAAGAATGAGAATGAAAAGGCAAATTTATGGGCCAGTGTTGTTTTAAGCATTTAGCAGTATAAATAGGAAGTGTAGATAAATGTGGACATATAAGTGACTCTCTGTTTATCTCAGTTACGTTGTTTGCCTAAATTCCAGAAGAGATTTAGTCCAATTAGTTTATATAAGGGTTAATGCTCTTCCTCTGGACTAGCAATTTGGCATATGCTTAGAACTGTTTTCAAATTAAAACTAAGACTCCTCCTAAGAACAGATCTTCCTAGAAAGAAAAAGCTTTGCTCAGTTCATCCTTCTTCCTTGTCTCTCTGAACCCTAAAAAAAAAAAATAAAACCCCAAAAAACCAAAACCAACCAAAATTTGGAACACAAATACGGAAACTACTGTAGTAAATTAGATGTAAAACACTGATTTAATAAAATTCAGTGTTTTACAAAAGGCAGAACGGACTACTTAATGAAAAAAACATTCATATAAACTAAATAATCATAGGGAGATTTGTGAGTTAAGGAAATTTCATCCCTCCACCAGCACTGAGTTTTCTGTCTCTAAATATTGAATAAACTCCCAGCCAATGAGCATATTTTCCTCTTTTCTCATTGTATATATTTAGTTAAGCATTTGCTAAATAATACTCTTTGACTCAGATCTCTCTTCCAGATCTTTTCCTTAAAGGCTCCCAAAATCATTCAGTATTCTATTTACTCTATGTGTTCAAGTCACATCTGACAAATTTTTCCATATGTAAATATGCATTTTATTATATATTAAAATGTTTATAAATACTAATGAGAAAATCATTCTGAGTACTCTAGAAGCTGAGTTGTACCCTTAATATCACTTTGAAAGAAAAATACAGTGAACATGTTTTGTATTGTCATTTTCACAGTTAAAGATCCCAGTTGGTTTCCATTTTTAATTATTAAAACAAATTCATTTGAGTAAATACACCTTAGTAAATACGGTCTTATACAGATTCAGATACTTCTGTCTCTCTTTGAGGACACTGTTTAACAAAGCTTTCATTTTAACTTCTATTTCTCAGAAGGGCAAAAATATTGTGAAAGTGTTAGCTAGGACCATATTCTACATACAAAGAGCTTGTTAATCATAATCAGACTGGATTTAACAACAAAAAAAAAAAGATTTGGTTTTTAACAAAAAAAAAGGCTTTAACTGTCTTAGTCATCTTTCTGCATGTCAATAAATTGCTCATTCACAGAGCAATTTTGGGTGAAAGAGTCTAATCTTTTGCGACTAATGGATTATAGCAGACAACTTGGCCTACCTGTAAAGATACTGGGATTATACATGTGCATATGGATATTCTCACAGGAATACAAGGCAGGGAGGACCAAGGCGATTTCAATTATTTCAGATAATTAAAGGATGCAGAGAACATCATTGCCTCAGCTTCCAAGAGATGAAGAAGACAGCTGATAGGTTACGGATGGCTGCTGTAATTAGAATTAGAGTATGGAAAAGCACTCATGTGACAGCATCTTGTGAGCCATCAATTTCCACTATATAAGCCAGTCACAAAATATAATTTTTGTCCTGATCCTATAACTTAGAGTCTTCCAAATGACCTTTTTCATGCTAACAACGTTGACTTTGATCAATACTGTTGCCTATACACTGATGGACTAGTCTAGTCTACTTCTTAGTCCTATGGGAATACTCAAAGTTAGCAAGGTGGGCAGCATGAGCTAAGACGAGGTTTTGACCTGTTGAGTGTGAGGCCTCGCAATAGCCCTTATTCTTTGAGAAGGTAACGGATTTTGAAGACTCACCTGTTTGGGTTCTTTTTCTTTCATATATTGAAAAATCAATGACATCTCATGTGTGAACTGCATTTAAACAGATTTGGTTAGGGACTATATAATTTTTATATTATTTAAACAGAGCAAAAACAGATTACAGAAATAGGTCAATATCTCAAACATATATTATGATATAGTCCTTCATTTGCACACCACAGTTTTATCAGGTTTAATAAGTTTGTGGTACAAAGAATAATACCCTTGATTCAGGAATTTGGCAGAGTCACTGACCCAACTGTCACAGTGTTTTAATGTTGCGCTCTCACACTGCCTTAAAATGCAGGGGGGAAACGCTCAAATGCACTATTAGAGATTGTAGGGATTTCTCCCTAAAACCATTCTGTAATTTCCCAATACGTTTTTATTGGCAGTGACAGTCATACACCTACCAGCCCTGCCCCTTCAAGGCTTGCTTGTTGGGTTCTTTGTATCTCTCCTTAAAACCAACCTGTTCTTTTAAATAGAGATGAGTGGCGACAATAAAATAAATCTTACAAGAATTTATGTGGTGGATTTTAGGCAAGGGGTGGAAGGAGAGGATGTCTTCAGTTTAGTTTTCCTCATTGCTCCAACACATCACATTGACTGTCCTCACAGAAGATTATTGTACCATTCCCAGCCGCCATACCCCCATACTTACCACACACTCATTCCCTCATACCCACACCTTACATTCACTGCTAGCTCAGATTCTGTTGATTTTACACAATTTAAATCTAATATATGTTCTTTCAACTATCACAACCTTACATTCTGGATGTTCACTGAATAAGTTTGTTTATACTATCAATATCTCATGTGATAATTCCCCACTGTACCACAGCTGTTGTGCTCTACTGGCAATTCAAAGCAACTGTAAACCCAGCTAAACTAGATACATACTTCAGCTTCTTCAGGCTATTCAAAAGTGGTATAAAATAGATGGGCACTGACCTTTGTCTAACTCACGATGTCTTACTATCATTCTGATGCCAGGTAAATCTAAAAAGATCACTGTGGAGAGATAAGAAGGGTATATTCTGGAGGTGAGTGGGTAACTTGCTGTATGAAAGGGCTGGGGGTAAAAATCAGTGCCTTGACACAAGAAGAACTTTCCCTGGAAACATTTTGAATTTTAGCGGTATAAGTGTTTTAAATAAATTCTAACTCTGATCAGTCTGATTTAAGTATGCTTAACAATCAAATTAATTTAATCAATAAAATAATAACTCATTATGTCATTTTAAAAATACTGTAATATTGTATTCTTTGCAAACAAAATAATGTACTTTTATTGTGCTAAAATATCTCAGTATTAAATGCACAGTATTGGTCATATTTGTCAAATGATACTCTTCAGGGCCTTACCATTAAGATCACAGTCAAAACATTGAACTGGAATTATTCAACACTTGACAGTGTAAAATATTACTACATTAAAGAAACAAATCCAGAAATATAGTTTGTTTCAGCTTATTCTCAGCAACAAAAAATGCCTTCATTGATTTGTTCCTGTGGTATGTAACACTGTTGATTAAACTGTAGGTAGAAATCAATTGTATCAAACTTTTCTGGCCATCTTTATGGTAAGGAGAATGGGTTTTAGCTGCTAAATGCATCTAAATGAAGCTGTCTGTCACTCACTTGAGTCTGTACACATCATAAAGAGGACTTTTAGTTTTCATAGATAAATTTACATCTGTTCAAAAAATTGTTCAAACAGAGGCTTAATATTTTCAAATTGTTGATGAATCAATCATAGGAGAAAAAAATGGTGCAGTGTTATGTCATCACAAATTCTTCACAGCAATAATTACAACAATATTTCACTTTCCCTTTTAACAGGATGGGGACTCTTTGCCCAGAAGTTCTATAAATTTACTTCTCAGTATTGCATGACCATCACATATCTCAAACGTTAGTTAAAGTACTTGGCAGGAAGGCTATGTAAATCACCTCATTTTGGTTTTAGTGCATTTGCCACATGTTGAAGAAGGAGTGAAAAGATTGGTTGCTCGTGCTAAGAAATCATTAAGTGGATAAAATCAAAGCACAAGAACACCAGTCCTGTCAAATGTGGGAGTATAATCCAGTGGAAAATAAAATCATTTACCTTGAATAGAAACTTATTCAAATTATTTGCATATACTGAAATTATTATTTTCTAGATGTTTCTTATAAAAAGAGAGCCCTACAAAGAGCCCTGCTGGCACTTTTTGCACTATTTGTGGAATGAGGAGCCACTCACCTCGGTTAGAAAATCTTTGTCTGGCATTAAGCCAGCATGGGCCAGATTCTGCCATCCTTACCAGAGCTGAATAGTACCTTAAGCTGGGCCTGATTATGAACCGATTACTCATGTTGTGCTGAGTGGCTGTTTGCATGAATGGGGCCATTGTGAATAAACATTTACAAGTGATTCACAATTTGGCCTATGTGAGTAGTCTCATTCACATCAATGCATCTACTCATGGAGTAAAGCACTACTAAATAAAAGTGGCAGAATGTGACCCTGTTGTAGTACTTGACATCTAACATGAAGATACTTTTTCATTAGCTAAATGAAATGCTGCAACCAACAGACTATCATTCATTCTTTGAGACGAGGCTGATGCAAGAGCATGACAAGCTTAATGCAGGCCTGCAACTTATCACACCTCAGGTTTAATGAAGGGTTGAATACCTGTTTGTCTAATGCATAACGTTTTGCTAGCAACATGTAACAAATAAAATTAAGGAAGAAGAATTAGTTAGAATTGTATCCCTTTAATTAAAAATCAGCAGAACAATGACATGTCTTTTGTTTTGCCCTTTAATTTGGGAGACTTCAAGCATATAAAAATGTGGTAATGTTTTGAAAATGGACGTTTATTCTCCTCAAGTATTCTGTCACTGCCATAAATGTCTAGGAATTGTTTAATTTTACTCTTGACATTAAAAGTCTTGTAAAAATTAACTTTTTCTGGACTTTACAAGACAATAATAACAAGTTCTATTATCAAAACAAATAAGTAAACTTAAAAAGGGCCAACAATAAAAATAAAGTTTGCCAGCTAAGCTTTTGCTTTTTTTTATCCACTAATGATGCTCTAATAAAAATTAGCTGGAAATCACTTTGACATATTCTAAATGTTGTACCTTAAAAAAATATTATGTGGAAACTGAAAAAAAAATTGAAAAACACATTTTAGCACTGAAAACAGTTTCACCTGCTTAAAAGACCCACTGTCATCCTTTTCATGTGGCATAAATGTCTACAAAGCTAACACCTTTACCTGTACTAATAAAGTTTTTTTATTATTATTTTAATTCATAAGGCTCATTTTACCACTGTCTAAACAGACCACAAAAAAGGAAAAGATAAATTCTAGCCAGAATACTCTTTCCTAGTTCCTCAAGCCTAAGATGAAGCTAATTTTTAGAAGGAGAATAAAATTAGGAAACCACAAATTGTAGTATACATATATGTTAAACTTTGCATTTGTTACTAGTGGCAAATAGGACAGCCTTCCTTTCAATCAGCTGTATAAGAATCTGCTGTAAAATTCCACTTTTCAGCTAATCCTAATGGTTTCAAAGTTAAGTTTGTATATTCCACTGACAGATTACAGAATAGACACATACCCATTTTTATTTTCAAGTTTAGCCTCCTGAGTGGGAGAGAGACAATTTGAGGGTTCCTGAGAGTTTGCTTTCATGAGTGCTGGTAGTTCTGCAGTTGCTGTGATGAAATGTGCTTCCCTGATATTCCGTTCTCCCCCCATCCTCCCTCCGTTCTTAACTAATGGCCGGAGAGAAAAGCAAGAAAGAGCAAGGGGTGCCCAGAGAGTTGTATCCTGTTCTAATCATGGCCATGCAAGTCCTTCTTTATTTCAATTAATTTACTTTGCCTTTATGAACCTGAGAGACTGACTGTTGCTTTCAAAGAGGCTGACATTTCACTCATCTGAAGGAGCTTGGAATGTGACAGGGGAAAGGGAGGAGAAGTAAATCAAAGCAGATAGCAATTCTCCAGATGTAACGTATTTTTCTTCTCCTCTATTTTTTTTTCCACCAGAAATGTCAGAAAGTCTGCTGACATTTTAATTCCTTTGTGATAGGCTGGGAGCTGAGAGCCAAATACTCCTGCCACTGCAGTTGAAAAGATTTTTGCTATCGACTTTAAAGGGACCAAACTGGTCTTACACTCTGGGGAAAAAAACAAAACAAAACAAAAAACAAACAACAAATAAGCAAAGTTTCAACAAACTGTAACTCAAACTAAATGAAATGTTCTCTTATAACATCTTGAGATCAGTTATAGACTGGAACTGACAAGCCTTGGTGGACTTCTTTCTTTTCAAGTTGACTGTAGCATAACAAAACCCAGTAAGGCTGACTGGAGTGGAAGACTTTGGATTTTTTATAAATCTGGATTCTGTTAAAAGTGTCGCAGTAATATTCTATGCTCTGTTTTAGTCACCTAACTTTCTTTCTTTTTACCTACTGCAACCTTAAACATTTCATTTAAACACTAGTTGGATTACATAATCTGTGCACAACTATAAAAACTGTAATAAACACTGTGATCCTGCTTTTAGTGATATGTTTTGGGAAAAAAAATCTCATTAAGAGGAATACACTCAGGTTCTTAAAATAGAGACGTACCTTCTATTCTCCTTATGCTGGTTGTGCATTGATAGAACTCCAGCGAGCTCAGCATGCATTCAGCAAAACAGTAGAGCTGACTCAGAGCAGCAGCACAGTGCTGAAAGTTAAGCCTACAAATTCCACCTATAACCTGAATGATCATATATTTCCTTTTCTGCATAGCATAGAGATTTACTTCATGGTTTTCAGTACAGTAAATTTATTTTCCTTTACAGGAAGTATTCATTTGAAAAGATTAATTTTGTATACAGGACTGCTAAAAACCAATGGAGAAGGCATATTTGCTTAATAGTTTTATTCTTTTTTGCAAGTTCTATAATCATATTTCATCAACTGGTACAACAAAACGTATTTCTATATAAAAACCAAAACAAAGAGGGCTTGTTGAGCTTGATGCATGGTAAATCTATTGGGTTTATTCTTGTTTTATTGTTAATTATATTGCATTTGTTTAAGCAGACATCATGTATATTGTGATTTCTAGCATTTCACACACAGCAGCTTATTGTTGTGTCCTTTAAATATGAGAAATAA
Source organism: Buceros rhinoceros silvestris (assembly GCF_000710305.1). NCBI lineage: Eukaryota > Metazoa > Chordata > Aves > Bucerotiformes > Bucerotidae > Buceros > Buceros rhinoceros. Next base: position 17,462 of record NW_010413302.1, on the reverse strand, counting down.
AAATGTTTTCAGTTTGTCATTAAAAAAAAGGGGGAAATTAAGAAAGGGTACTGCTATATTACATGGCCCAGGAAATATTGGCAGCATGCTCTTTGGCTTTCATCCGTAGAACTGCAATGCTTGAGGACCTCCTTTCAAACTCCGGCTTGGTTTCAAAAGCGTGTCCATTGGTTGCCCCAGAAAGTAAAGAGTCAGTGAAAAAATTATTGAGAGGCACGTGGCTGAACTGATTCTGGTGGTTTGAAAAGCCTGTGTAGCCAGAATCTGTCCTGGGTGAATGGGAATAAGGTGTCATACAGGAGGATGTATCTCGTGGCAACATGCAGGAGGTAACCACAGAACTGCTAGCCGCATTCCCTGCCCACAGGTTGTTCTGAATCTGGAACATATAAAATGAATAAGATTAAATTTAGATAGTTCATATTTTGTTTTTCCAGTACTTGGTTTGCTTTAATTAACACATCCATTACTAGCCCTCCTCTAAAACAAGTAACAAGTACTCAACTAGTTCTCTGCAATTGTATTAGAAAATACCCTGCAGACATTACATGAGTCTAAATAATGGATCATTCACTTAACAGCAAGGGCTGCTGAAACATACTCCCTGCTCTGTCATCCTTTGGCTCTGTGGCTTTATCCTGAGTGTTTACCATTGAACATCAGGATGCCATCAGCCCAGTGAAATTAGTGGGAGCACACAACTTCAAAGAAAAGGTGTCAAAAGAATGTACAATATCATAGTTTCTTTTACCACAACAGCTTCTTCTCATCAGAATTCTTTCTTACTGTAATGGTAGGAAAAAGTATAAAAGGGTGAATAAAACAAACCAGGATTTCTCAAGCAACAAAGCCTGGCAAGTATTTGAAAAATTAATTATTGAGAAACCTTTCATAATTACTTTAAACAAACAAATCCATAAAATACAGGCATAGTTGATAACACATCCAAGAGTTTTTCGTAAAGTTGTTTCAAATACGATTTTAAGATAAAAATTCTTTTCATGATGTTTTTGAGGAAATTTTACTTGAGGGCATTTCTGCTTCAGCTCTCAGCCTTAACTGGCCACACTGAGCATCCTTGGAAATCATTGCATGACAGACTAGGAGACAAACTTTGTGGTTACCAGCAATGTCTGCTGAAGCTCTGGAGTAACCACGTATTCAAGCTTTGATGTGTAATGCCTTTTATACTTGGCAGTCACTTAAAGCTTCATTCTGAGTCTCAGACCTTCTTATATCATCTATGCATAGATGCTATTTATGGATAGATATTTTTCATTTATTTGTTACTAGATGAACAAACAGGAAGGTTTTCAAGGTCTAGCACAAATCAGCTCCTGTCATTATCTCACGCTGTGCATTCTTTCATTCCTCCTCTATTCACTTTGCTTTAATCAAACTTCACTCAGCAGCTGTCCTTCCATTTTTTTTTAAATATATCTCTCTATCAGTATTATAAGGATACAATTTCTGACATGCTCTAACTTTCTCGGTCATTTCTCACTTGCAGTCACCATTATACAATATACAGCTTTATATTTCTTCTCCACTTATATCTCTTTCCTGAATGCTGATTTTTTTTAAATGTACAAATATCGTAATATATTTGTAGTACTCGTTCACAGTGCAGAACTTCTTAGTCAGTAATGATATCCTTTTTGTTTCACTTTTCTAAATTTGTCTTCATCCTAAAAATTTGCTGTTTGTTCAGTATATCATTGCTCTGATGCACTGGGATTGAGCCCACATGTCTTCGTTCTCTGCTATACATTGGAATAATTGCAATCACCCTTCAGTTAGCACTCTAAAGTGAATTCCCACTACAAACTTAATTTTGCTTTCACATTCCAAATACATAGCAAAAGGAATTTTGGCTTTAAGATATGTAGGTTATCTCTCTAGCTGAGTGATTTTTTTTCTTCCAAAGTAGAGGTCAGGGGAAGTAATGAATTATGACAGACACTCACATACACACAGAGAGAATTAAAACATGTTTCTAATGCTGAGTTGTTTTTTTTTTTTCCCGTTGTCCTATTACTTCGCAACAACACATAACTACCAAACCACCAAAAAAGCTGAAGAGATAAATTATGGTTCACCGAACCCATCTAGCTGAGATCTAGTGCAGATAGCAAGGATGAGAGAGAGACTCTTATTTTAAAAGTTGGTGTTTTGAACAGTTGTATTAGACAGGGTCACCAGGAGCCAACAAACTAATGTGGTCTTCTTGGTAATTCCAGCAGCAGAGAAGAACCAGAGTATGTTCCATTTTGATTTCCTGCAGAAGGCTGGGGAAAAGCCAAGGTAGCAACACGTCTGCCCAACTCGACAGGCATGCATACAAGCATACACCCACTTCCACACCCACTCACACGAGTGCAGCTTGCCTGTTCACACACACACATATGCACAGCTAGTCGGGCACACCTTCAGGCATCTGTTCCTGCATAGGAGGCCTGCTGAGATGTAATGGAGTGAATAAGATGCCTGGGAAAGCATATCAAGGGGTTTTCCTCCTTCTTGTGAGCCTCCTGAGATCAACAGGAGGAAAGGGCCTCTAGTGAGAATTTCATAATTTTCTGGTTGCCATCCTTCCCTCCTCCTCTCGGCAGCTTTTGGAAAACTCCCAAACATCAGTCCATGAGAGACCTTCCGCAGCTTAATGTGATCCTCAGCTGTCTTATTACTCCTTAATTAACCCCCTGAGCCAGTTCTGAGTTACAATCAGATTTTTTTTTTTTTGTCTTCAGATAATGGGTGATTTATCTGGGATTAAAGGACATAACTTATCTGGACCTATGTGAATCATTGTCTTGCTTACCAAAATTTGTTGTATTCGACCACACAGAACATTCACAAAGAGTGCAGTACATCTCTTGTGGCTCAGGATTCAGGGATTCCTGAATATCCTATTGCCTGGAAGGTTTCTCAGATCCTAGTACAGATTTACAGCATATGAAAAGAAGGGAACTAAGAACCTGAAAGAGCTAGAAAGTGTGGTACATAAGTGCACGGGAATTGGAAAGTCATCCACTAAGCCTCATAAGGCTTACTGCCTTCTCAGATTTAGCGAGTTCAGAGCCACTTAGCATATGATTAGAGTACAGGAGAGCATAGTGAAGAAGACAGCAGCTTAAAGCCTATAAGATCCAGATAACAACTCCACTTTGCTTGAAAGCTGCTCACACTTGGTTTCAATCGTGAACTATGAAAATCAGACACCCCATCACCCATACAAAAATCTTTGCTTTTTTTTGTTGTTGTTCAAAAAGTCTACAAAATTTTAATTGTACTTTATTGTATTTCATTGTTGCATATAAGTTTCTCGCAGCAGCAGTGACAGATTGAGCAACTGTTGAGGTTTTCTTTCCCTTTCTTCCTACAAAACAAGACCTCTATTTCTATTTCCATGTGTTCCATATCAGGGGTTTTTTTGCTGGTACAACTCTTTACTGAATTGAAACAAGGAGTTGATACAGCTAGAAGAGAATCCAGAAAAAAAAAAAAGTGTGTATATAAATATATTTTTATATATATTCCAACACATGCACACAGAAACCCATTATTTTTATGGTATTTCCATGCCAAATGGTTAGTCTCAGAACCTTCACAACAGGATGAATTTGGTGAGGAGTTGACTACTTCATCTATGCAGCATCTAATACAGGAGCAAATTCTGAAGGAGCTCATCATCTCCAAAGCTAAATCATATGCGACAAAGTCTCATTTATCTGACTTATTAAGATTTCTTTTTAAGAAACGCTATGCCAAATGCTGCAGTCATCCAGTCTGAACAGATATAATTATGTGAAGAATTTTCTCCAAAAATATGTTTAAATAGGAACACTCACTAGTTTCCCTTTAATATAGTCATAACGGGAAGACTTCAAAAGGTTCAGAGGCTCAGTTTGAAAGTGCCCAATAACCTATGTGGTCTGGAGGTATCACAAAATGACTCTTTCCTTCTATATTTCTAGTAGATTGGTTTGAGTAAGCTAAGTTTAGTATCACCAATTTTCCTCATATTTTTATCCTAGACAAATCTCTTTCACTTCAGCTTCAGTAAGATTTCACAGGTGCAAATGGGAACAGCATTCAGCTGCAAATCCTAAACCATGCCAGTGTCTTGTTAAAGAAACATGTGAAAAAGCCATTCATTCCTAAAACCATCGAAGGGGTGCCCTAGGTTTCTTCCTTACAGGAAGGAATCCAAATTAGTAAACTTAACTTCAGCAATTCCACAAGATGCTAGGAAAGCTTTACATCTTTTCTCATGAGACAGTTAAGATTTCTAAAAGAATGTTTCAGTCAAATCAATTTTCTATTCATTTTAGTTGGTTGCATGACTTCACTTTTGACATTAGGTTTTCATTTCTTTGCAAGGATTTATAACATAAATATCTTGTAGTAAAATGTAGGTGCAGACTGTATTCCTGTATTGAAAATAAATACTGTAATGTTTTACAATAAGTCAAAATTATCAGACTTTCTTCTGGTATGTTGGAAGGAAAAGAGACATTATGTACATGAATTTAAAGAAAATATTTTTCCTCTTAAACTCTTGTGTGATCCATGAACTATATAAAAGGCAATTCAGAGACTGTGAATGAGGCTATACATACAGCACATCTCTGGTTTCTGTTAACATCACAAACAACTTGAGCTTTGCTCTTGTGGTTACCATGAAATTACCAGAGCCCTTCAATATATTTACCTACAGTATGTTTTATACACGCACACGAGCACATGCACACACACACTTCCCAATAGAAAAAAGTAGTAGGATTTCATAGCTGTGACAAGGACTTAACTGGAGAGTTATGGTAGTTAATAGGGCTATGATATCATTTCCTAAGCACAAGACCTTCTGCTTGACACTGCAGAGGAAAATTAGCTGAATTAATTGGTCATCCTACTTGGTGTCATTGATATTTTTCTGTTAAAACTTCAAGCTCCTGCAGCTTTAGCCTTCTTACACAGCACCTGGAGAAATCACATAAACTCAAATCTCCACATTTTCTGAGGCTTTTACTATAACTTACCCAGCTCAGTTCTCTCGTCACCAAATGTCTTGACTCATGCTGTTTGAGTCACCTGCCTATCCAGGCTGGAGTCTGTTTCCAACAGACACACATATGAGCACATAAAGCTTCTATCTGAGTGGACACGTATTTTAGTGCTTCACATGGGAAACAAAAGGTTTATCTGTTTTAAGACCTTTAGACAGGAAGTAATAAATTATTGTTCTTGTTGTTATTATTATTATATTACATAATTTATGTTATGTTAATATAATTACTGCTGTAATTAGAAACTACACACTGACTCTTTTTTCAGGATGTTCCTGGGCACTACAAGGGAGAAAACAGTGACACTAACTGAACATTTAAGAATTTGCCTGATTATAGAAAACATGTGAACGCCAAAGAGACTGATTTGCTGAATTTTCATCACTCCTCTCCTTGTATGAAGCAACAATCTTGCACTGCCAGGAAACATTAAACCTGTGCTTGCACAAGTAGCTATTTCAGGTGGATTAAATGCAATAGCTGTTAAACTGTCAAAACCGCTACTTTACAACTGATGATCTGTAGTCTGTTCCTAGTCCATCAGCACAATTAATTTGTTCTGTCACTTGCCACAGAATTTTTTTTTTCTGGAGGCCTCTTAAGAGCATCCAAGGTATGGGCAGAGATTTGCCTGTACTTCCTGAGTTTGCAGATTCGTAGATTCTCAGAATAATTTAAAGTGAAAAGGGCCTCTGGGATTTTTATTCCAAACCCTCGCTCATAGCTAACTTTGAATTTAGGTCAGGTTGCTCAAGCCCTATCCAGCCAAGTTTTGAGTAGCTCCAGCTACAGAGATTCAATACCTTCTATGAGCAATTTGTTCCAAGGTTTTACTGCTCTTACTGTGTTGGGTTTTTTTTTCTTTATTTCTAGACAATTATTCTTGGTGTAATTTATGATCATTTCATAGGAGCTGTTGGACCTAACGTACATGTGAAGATCATCTGCACTGTATTGGGTTCAGGTACATATGAGGGAGCTGCAGCAGACTATTCTCAGATATGTCCATAAAATGCAAGTTGGCCCTTGGTAGCTAGAGGCTTAAATGCTACAGCCCTAAAATATGTAATAGACCCCTTCAGTCCACATTTATGCCTTACACACAGTGAAAAAAAAAAAAATGTTAATTCAATTCCATGCTTAACAAGTTTGCTAAGGCGCAAAATAATTCTGGATTTGAAGTCATCAAGCTTTCATTCTTGTATGGGATGTTTTAAAGGTAAACTGTAGCTTCTCCCTACTCCAATCTCAGGGACAGTTACAGTAAGAATTAATTATATTTCATGTCTATTACATATTTAAAGACAAAATCTCATACTTTGAAAAATGTTACTAAAAAGAAGTTTTTATCTCTGAAAAAATGGATTTGCCTGGTAATTAAGCTCCAGCTGAAGTCACTCACACACTTAAGGAAATACACATTTCACAAAAAAATAAAGCAACAAAACGAATGTTGAGATGGCAAGGAAGACCACATACAGTGGTGGTTTAGAACTAAGGAAAAATAGAAGTGCAACACATAAACTGCTTTGTGTGGAACAGACACCATCCAGAAACATTAGAAACGTTACTCTTGTTGGAAAATCAGTGACAGCAGCGCAACAGCCAGCACATATGCAGTAAGCAACACACCATCCAGGTGGCAGCCCAGCCTGACTCCATGCTGTCACAGCTAGACAGTATGAATATATGATAAAATTTCTTTGAAGCTAGCTCAGATATGTCCACCACATCTATTCTTACTTAATCAGTATACCCATAGCCTTAATGAACTATTGTGATTAACTGTCATTTATATGTCTACTACAGTTGAAAGAATTTTTAACTCGTATAACATATGGTGTCTAATACATGCCATATGAAAGATTTAACTGGAGCATATAACTTTGATTATTGCTAATGAGAATTACCCATATGTACTACGGCTAGAGTAGAACTGTAAGGATGATCCAAGGACTTAGTACATAACACATGTACACGGATGCCACTTCTATACTCTTTGATTGCCAAAACAAATCACGTGATGCTGTACTAATTTGATTTATCAGTCTGGTGGATGGAATGTAAACTTCAGCCTCTTCCTTCTTCTATTTTTGAGATTTCAACATTCTCCCTTCTTTCTACACCTTCTGTATCACTCCAGTTCCTATACCTTTGAAATGTTTTTGCTACCTCAGAATTCCTACCTGCACCAGGCTGGGTTTTTCCACTAAAAAAATATTAAATTCAGTCCTATCCAACAGGCCTGTACTTTCACGTAAATAAGAGAAGCAAACAATATATTTCACATGTAATAGTAAGAGGGAAAGTATAATGGTGTGACTGGGAAAACCCTTTCAAAAGAACTCAGTGACAACAGATTAACTAGACTCAAAGAACAAGCAAGAAGAAAACAGGCAAAGTATGGAAAGACCCTAGGTGGGGGAAAAATACTGCCCTTTATATCTGTTTTACAAAGATAAAATCCTATGTTTATTTACATACTGATGCATTTACACTTGTAAAGATAACCTCTTTCTTAATTTAACTCATACAGGGAAATCTGGAAATCTATGTGATAATAGTGTAGTCTTTTGATCAAATTTCAGTCTCCTGTGTGCAGATAAGGAGGGGATAAAAATGAAATTTTATCTCAGGTTTTTTGGTCCCTTGCTACTTCTCATACTTAAACATTAAATCTGAAAAGGCCAAGTACCCTTTGTAACATTAGCCTTCTCACTAGGCATAGGACAGCAAAAGTAGTCAAGACCAATAAGGTAAGAGAAGAGCAAGACTAAGCAAACTTTTTGTTGTTTCTCTCCCAACACATAACATATAGATCCGTCTAAGATAACTATAGATGTCTGCAGCTAAAGCAGGAGTCAAAGAAAAAAATTTTTTTTAGATTTCCTCTTACGTCTTTTATATCATATTCTTTAGGAAGAGAAAACTTAAGTGACCAGATTTTCACCACCTTTAAAGGGAACTCATCTCTGGCATAACAGTCCCCTTGGTTAAGTTTCCCAGACACAAATGTCTGATATTTGTCTGACCACCAGCTGCCTCCCTTGAAGAGTGTATCCTTTTCCATCACTACAACAGTGTCTTACACATCCCAAGACATCTTTGATAACACTAGACACTGTATTTATATGACCAAATCAAGTACTGCCTGTTTACTAACATTCACTCATATGATTTTAAGTAAATGTCTCCATGAAGCGAATCTCCATCATTTCCCCACTGATGTTAAGATGCTGCCTCTTAGCTTCCATACCATCAGCATAATATTACCAGTTAATGAGGCTCAAAATGTCTGGGATAAGAGTTCTAACCTGTGAATTGTTTCCTGAGTACACACACTCAAGATGAGTTAGACCACAATATGTTGCATCTGCAAGAGAATAGTGAATCTTAAATACTGAAACTAAAGACACTGCAACCTTTTACTAAAATGTATGAAAAAGTACTGCATAAAAAAATTTCCTACAAAAATCTGATTTTCAGCATAAGGTTGTTGAAAGTTAAATATTTCATCTGAGTGAGATATTATCAATGCTGTAGTATTTTTAATGTTAAACTCTAGAATAAACATGAATAACAGATGATTGTCCTGGAATATTGTACTAATTATCCTCCTCTAAAATTCAGGTGTTGCCGGTATTATTACTGGATAATGCACATGTGCAGAATTCGGATGGTTTAGGAGATACTGAACTTTTTGGCATCCAGCTGAGCAACTATTTTGCACAATAAGCAACACCTAAGGCCAACATACTGTAAAAATAATAAAGGTTAGACTGAATTAGCAAAGCAAATAATTATAATCTAGGGGGGAAAAACCAACTAAATAGTTTATTATTATTATGAAGGTAGAGATGAATACTTTAATAGCAAAATTAGACTGGATTATAGAAATAGGAGTTGGACCAGTCCGCCTCCAGAAGTCCCTTCCGTCCTCAACCATTCTCTGACTCAGAGCCAACCCTCTACCTGAAATAAGTTGAAAAGATCGTTTCCTCACAGGAAAACCTTTCAGGCTTATATAATCACAAAATGCATAGCAGCATCGTGTTCTTAATTTATATATGATGAAGATAATTGGTGAAGAGACTTAGCAGGGGTCTCCAGACTCTCTGTTGACTGACTGCAAAAAAGACTGGTGTTTCTGTTGGAATGCAAGTGGGATGTCTGTTTTGTGAACATATCCATGGCAGGGTTCAAAACAGAAATCTTCAGACTACAAATTCATGTAACGCACACCAGAAATACACATTTGTTCCTATTCCTTCTGCCACACAGCAGTAAACATCTCAGCTGGATTTCATCCTTTTTCAACAATCATCCTGTATTTTTTGCCAACAACAGAGAGTCTGTTTTCCCACATTTTAATAAAGGCTTCATAAATAAGCTCTAGTGATCTCTGTTCCACAATCCCCAAGAAACGCTATCTACTCGGAAGTATGGCAAAGCTTGTCTAGTGTTTACTGATGACGCTGACACAATGAGTGCTTGGCGGAACAAGGTGGGGGGAGTGTTTGGAAGATGCGGAAAAAAAGTAAAATAAAAGAAAGGGAAAAAAGGACATTTGATTTCTTTTCTTATATTAACTACACTGAAATATTAGGAAATCAATCTGTAACACTAAAACCAAATATGGAGGTAACAATTTTAAATATCTTTTTCTGCCTGAACTGTGTGATGGATTGATGAGTTTATAGCAAGTCATGTACTGTATATTTATTTTTTGTAAGCAAGGCATTTATAAGTGGACATCTAGTTCAAAGGATTTGAGTGTAGTAATGTTAGTGGAAACTGTGTTTCTAATACAGATTTTCACTGTCTCAAGCATTCTCACTATAAATGTTATGTATATGATACAACATCATTTTACTGAGGGTGAGGATTTAAGATTATGAAAATATGAAGAGTTGCCACAAGGTTAGCAAGAATGTGAATTTGCATTGACTGTTCTGTAATAATTGTCCGGATACATATTCGTATTCCAGTACGCAGCAAAGTAGCCACTTTCTTCACTGAGGAGTAAGTTGCCTTGTTTTTATCATGAGCCAAACTGTGAATGCAGCACTCAGCTGAAATAGCCAATGTAAAGTGGGCTCACACTTTTATTTAGCTCCTTGTTCCTGGTCAAGGTGTACAGTACAACGCAACTTTCCTGTGCAAGTGACCAAACTCAATTACGTGTTTGTGTTAGTCTGTTTACCTGCAGTGTGTTAGTCTGTGATAGTAGGTGATTACTACGTGTTTATGTTTATGAATGAGTATACCTTTTACATTTCTATATATTTTAGAGATGCTTCATTTAGGATTATGGTACAAACATTTTCATTTCAATCTCCTGCTTTTAAGAACTTATAAATTAATGATAGAAAGTTTTGTCAGGCTGCAACTTAGTCGTGTCATCAGCCTAGGGAATACATTTTTTAACTAATTCATACATAGAAATGCAGTGAATTCAATCACCTTAACAATCTGAAAGTATAGAATAGATGTTTCATTTTGTTTGGATTTTTATGGATTATATTTTCATATAATTCAAAAGCATTTCTTTTTTTAAAATATTAATTTTAGGACAACCATTTCAAGTGCTTACCAATGACTTTCTTATGCTAATAAGATAATAAATTATTATCTTATGTTAATGAAACTTCTGTCAGTTGGGAAAATTTGTAGATGAAGCCCTACTAAAAATACAAGCTGAGTTTGGAGACACAAAATTTAGTTTAGATAATTGAGTAAGGAATAGAAAGCTGGAAGCTTAATTACTGTTCCTTGTATCGTCTGTTGTGGTACTATAGATAAGTCAGAAATGCCTTCAAAAAATACTTCAACATCTTGAGTGGGATCTGTGAATGACTATTCATCTATGTCTTTGTGAATCTTTCTAGGAGTGCTTAAGATATTTTTCATACCTCTGCCTAGGTAGGTCTCAAGTAAGTATTGTGTCCTCCTAGTTAAACACAGTGTATCACATGCACTGATTTCCGATGTAATTTGGGCTAATGCACTATTACATTGTAAAATAAAACCAGGCAGAGTTTGAAGTGTCACCAGATTTGAACTCATTTTGTCCATGTTCTGAGCTGCTAGAACACAAACCAGTGCTGGCCCAGGCGCTAAACCTAGTGACCTGCAATCTCCTTGGAGATAAAACATTGTAAGCTGGGTATATGGCACACAGGCCCAAGGCCTCTGGTTCAAAGCTAATTCAGCCAATGTAGAGCATGACCAAAGCAAGCCCACACAGGATATACGTATTCTTAAGGCTGGCAGAGACCCTGCTACCTAATGAACTAGAAGAGCACCAGAACACCAGGAGTGGAAGGACTCTGCTACAGGAACCCATACAAGATTTTTGCTTTGTATGGTGCTTTTTTTTTTTTTTTTTAAATTATGTGGTAAAAGCAATGAGAAGTTAGAGACATGAAAAACAATGGACTCAGAGTAAAAGTATTCAATGTACTAAGACAAGCAAGCAGAAAAACAATAGCAGAGAGTGAGGCAAGGCAGTAAACCAGAGGACTGGAGAACAGAGACAGAAGATTATGATCTTACTACACAGTATACCTTACTATATACAAACAGAGCACTGAAAAGGAAAAAAAAAATAAACTACTACTCTCTGAGAGAGCTTTCTTGTCTCTCTGCCTCCCTCTCCCAGACATATATGTTGATTGTACATTATTATAGTATGGTTTCATGCTAGCAGAAGTCTTGTTGTATTCAGTGGTTCATTGAGGTCCATAAAAAAATGGTGCATGTGTAATACATCAGGAGGAAGTTGTCTAGAGATCACATAGATTATGCCTCAATTTACCAAAGTGTATAAGACCAGGATTGTTAGGACACGTGTGCCTGTGAATATAAATATACCAGAAGACAAACTTTGTCCTTATTGCAATCAAAATTACGGTAATCCTGTCAGTCTCAATGGATCTAGTCTTCACCCAGAATTTGTATATGATCTAAAAATTATTCAAATCTCCAGATAATTTTATGTGCACAAAAGACTCGGCTGCACAACCATGTTGCCAGTCATTCTCAGTACATAACTTATGCAAAACTCTGCAGTTCCTAAGATTGTTGTTTAAAAAGTACTTGTATTTTAAGAACTAATTATTCATATTGGATATCGGAACTGTTGTTCACAATGGCAGGTCCTGTTGATATGTCTAAAGAACACAGAAAGCTAAAAGCACAAGTTTTCATATATCTTGGGTGCACACGTGTGCCTAAGGATGGAAGAGAAGGCAAATGTCGAACCAAAGTACTACTTGGTCTTTACTATACCTGAGGGTAGCTGTCAGTCCTTGGAAGAACAGATATATCATAGGTGGCAGCAAAATGGCTCTTAGCTTGCTGGATCTGACCATAGCGTTCTCTTTTCCTCCATTTTGCTCTTCGATTCTGGAACCAAACCTATAGTATGTGAGGAAACAATCATCAAGGTAAACTCGATTGCATGCTGTACACAGAGTCTTAGGAAAAAGCCAAGATATTTTGGACAACAGTTTTGAAAATTTCTTTTTATCTAAGAAAGGTAATTTCTCCACGTGAGGATAAGCTTATTGCAGTTTCAATGTTCTCCAATGTCAGACCTGCTTATTTTATTTCTGGCTATTTTAAAAGTATCTATTTCCTTCCTATTGTCTAAAAAAAAAAAAAAAAAAAAAAAAAAAAAAAAAAAAAAAAAAAATGGCAGAGGAAAGATCAGTCTGTCAGATGGTGCTAATCTTGAGAACTTAGAGTTCAGTTCCGTAGAGGAAAATCACCAAGTAGCAACAAATAAAATTGTAAAGAAGCTTTCTCTTCATTTCACATGCCTACTGACTTGATATGACTATCTGTGATCTGCCTCCTAGAGGTATACATAACCTTTATCAAGTGCAGTAATGAAAAGGCAGGAAAAGCTGATACGAGGACAGAAAAAGTTTCTGGAAGGAAGGCTAACAGGGAAGGAAGATAATTAAAAAAATCATTAAATCACAGACAGTTTTAAAAATATTCTCATCCCTGATGATGGGGTATTTTAAATGACGCTGTTTGTTTTATAATTCAGTTTTGCCTTGATCTATGAAGAATTCAACTGTCCTTTGATGCTGCTTGAGCAACCAGGCCATAATTTTACTCATTTTAATTTTAATTTAGTATATGCAACCTTTTAAAATGTACTCAGCAATCAAAGCAAGGCCCGGGCATCTAACTACTGAATACAGTGACTTGGTTGGCAAATTTATATTATTTATGATGCCTATGGCTCAGCAAAAAGAAAAGGGGAGAAAAAACTCCTGTCTCCACAGGACGCATGAAGAACACATTAAGGAAATTTAGTCATGAGGCTCTTTCATTGCAAAAAGACCTTGACAATCTCCTTAAAATAGGTGCCAATTACTTCACTGACATGCAGCAGGAAAGAGAACAACCTAGATAAATTAGGTTCAGGTTGGAATATTTCAGGAGAAATATTAAATTGGATGTTGATGAAATGGCGGTGAAGGGGAATGTGGGTAAGGTATCCAGCTGATCGCTCTGGTAAACTAAATCAAACAATTTGCTTGAATTTATAGTAACTAAATGAGAAAAAAAAGCACACAATTTTTTCCTTTGACAATCTCCCAAAATGTTTCTGTTTACATCACTTTGCTAGAAACTGACTGACTCTTGGCAGAGATAAAGTAACCATTTGCCTCCACAAAGCAATGTAAAAATCTGCTGCTTGTTATCCTTGAATTGCCAGATGCTTGCCTCTAATGATGTAAGGCCTTTTAAATTGCTTAATCTTGTGATGGAATACTGTTGCTACTCTGGATAAAAATGATCACCATTTCCTTTAATATTTAGCATATGAGAACTGCAAAGATCTATTATCTTTTAAATAAAATAGAAATAGACATTCTGTGAAAGTTTGGTCTGGACATACACATTTTTACATTTACTTTCTTATTTTTAATATGTTTACCATATCAACCTTTTTTTACCATATCTATACTTTTACCATATCAAGCTTCTAAAACTTAGAAAAAATGTGATAAAAAGTCAATTGACACATTTTAGTCCAACTCTCCCATCCTTGTTCTGACTACTAATTTAGTCTTGGAATAGTCCTCATTATTCCAGAATTATGCAATTGTTACGAACAGTGTTTTAATATTATGCAAGCTTTTTTTTTTTTTAAGTCAAGACTAAATTCTAGCAAATGGAAGTCATACGTGGAAAACTACCAAATTCAGAGGGAGAGGGATTGCACAGAGCCTGTCAGACCTGCTTATTTTATTTCTGGCTATTTTAAAAGTATATATTTCCTATATTTCCTTAAAAACCACTGAACTCAATTCCATTGGCATCATTGATATCACATCAATGCAACTGACACACTATTTTGGACTCTGTCTTCCAATGAAAATGCTGTCTGGTTGAATAGACATGAAAAGAACACTTCTTTGTAACAATAATTAGCTGAGATCGTTTCTGAAAGTGATCCTGGTTTAATTTTGGTTGTATGCATGTGCACTGACGTCTATTTCTTCATATGCATGTGTGAGTATGTGTTTAATTACAAGTTGTGAAGTCGTTATCATATTCAAGTCACTAAATTAAAAAAAAATTAATCCCAGTCTGTAAGAACTGTTAATCCCTAAATCGAAATGTTGAGTATTACCAGAATGTGGAAGATCTCTAAAAACAGGATAAACTAACAAAATGCATCTCATACCCTTTTCTAATGGAAGATCTCTAAACTTGGGAAGAGCTGCATTTCCTGGGTATTTAGCTTCTTTTCTTGTTACTACACATCCAAAGCCATAAATATTGTTGAGATTACATGCACACACTGAATGAATCAAGTTTGTACATAGTTAAGATACTGAAATACTGCACTAAGTAGTATGCAGTAAGTAATACTGCACTACAATAGTATGTTTTATTCCAAAATTTAGAATATCATTATCCACCAGTTATGCAAGCATAAAATACAGCAAATACACATCCCAATTTTGTGATTTTTAAGCTCATTCCACGCAACAGATGAAAGGTTTATGTCCTTCCTCTACACAGACACAAACACACAGAAATATATATTTATAGGTTATACACATTCATGTATGTGCAGTTTCATTGCGTATTCTTTGGGTAGTAACAAGGAATTTGTTTACTTTTTGTATTGTACTTTTCATGCTGTAACACACACAGAATCTTCTGCGTCCAAGTACTGCATCATCATCAGTGTGAACTACATGCAACATGTTTCTTTAATGGGATCTTTTCACATAACACTTGGTGTATTCACTGCCTGGAATTCTGATAGCTAAAAATAACTAACAGAGATCAAGACTGCTTTACTGTTGATGTTGTTTTCTCATCCTTTAAACAAGTTTCTACAACAGCAACACAAGCTATTTTAAAAAATAACAAGTTATTTTAGTACTGCAACATATCAGCTCATATCCATAAAGAAATAAAGCAAAACGAGCTATTTACTTTAGCTTTATGTGCTTTTGTACGCTCCCCAAGAGTGTCATTTAGCAGTTTCTACAATGCACAACTTGTCACGGAAATGCTGAAGTTTGGTTCCTACCTGGACTCTGGCCTCGGTGAGTTCTGTTCTCAGAGCTAGCTGTTCTCTTACATAGACGTCGGGGTAGTGAGTTTTCTGGAATACTTTCTCCAGTTCCTCCAGCTGCAAACTGGTGAAAGTTGTTCTGTGTCTCCGCTTCTTACTGCTAGAGACATTGCTGTCACACTTATCACCAAGTTCATCCAGTTCCCCCTTCTCCTGCATCCCTTTCACCGGAGACATCCTGAGATTGTTGCAATTGTCCATGGGCCTGCTCAACTCTGTGTGAAGAGGCTGTCCTTCTACTTTAGTAATCCCATAGTTCACTGTGCAAAAGGTGGGGGAGGAAAATAACTGGTTAAATGAGGGGGCTTTAAACTCAAGAGTGGTATAAAACAGTTTCACAAGGAACCAGCTTCTATGTGGCTCAGTATTTCTATATGAGATCATGGAAGAAGAATCTGCAATGTCAACCACAGAGTAACAGTACAAAATCACACTGAGTTTTAACTGAGAACTGTGTCTAAAAATATAATCTAAAATCTTTCACTGTAATGAGACTGCATGAGAGTGCTGAATATTTTCTAAATTTTTGCTACTAAAGTAGTTAATAATCCATGAAATCAGTTGCAACTGGAGTTGCACAGATAAGGAAACTTAGCCCAAAACAGATTTTCTTACAAGATAAGTGGCATAGAGCAATTGACAAATGTGCCTTTAAACCTGGAAGCAGAAGTAAAAAGCTCTACTTCTATGAAAATATTTAAAAGAAGTGAAGTAAATTAAATAGCTGTAAACTGACAAATTAAGCCAATGGAACTGAAAATTAACTTCACAAACTCACTAGATTACATATACCTTCTCTCAGATTTGTAAAGTGGAATTGTTTCCAATTAAGTTTGTTATGGTTACAAAATACAGACAGTTTCTGCAAAATGTTAACTTATTAGAAGAGATCCTTTCATATACTTTGTATAAGGATTGCAGGAACTATTTGTCTTTAGGTAAACTCTGAGTAGTAGAGATAAGAAATATACCCCTGTAGCTTCTTAATAAGAAATGAAAACATTTCCTAAAATTTTCTATTTTTACGTATCTCATATCACCAAAAAAAGTCATGCAATATGTTACAGAATTCGAGAAGGCTTTTTTTTTTTTCCTCAGAAACAGGCGAAAAATATTTAAAATTCTTTTGAAATTAAAATCTACAAAGATGGCATGTAACATACTATAAGAAGCTCGCTTTGGTATTTTCTTACAATCTCAGTAATTTCAGTCCGAGTTCATTTTAACAAAACACAATTTTTAGATACTTACCATCAACACATACGTAGATAGGAAGTGCCTCAAAGCCCCCAAGGCGCACATTAAATGAGCTAATTAAGAAAAACTTCGAGGCATAAATCAATTTTCTGTACTTTTTTTAACTTGCACTTGCAGAAATCTGTCTCTTGCAGAAATTTCTTACAGTTTCATACAAAAAGGATGTTCTCAAGAAAGCTTATATTAAAATGTGTGTTCTTCGATGCTTATATATGAAGTTAAAAAAGGTAAGATATTGTTAGTCTCGTTATTGCAGCTGATCTTAACCATGCTTTCCGATTCTTCTAGGAAAATATTTTTAAAATCATTTTTCTGGTCGTGCTTTACATCATGTTGGAATAGAGGGGAAAGTTTGATATATTTCAGAAATAAAACATTCCTTACTCTCCTTGCTAATCAGCTAGGGGGGAAAAAATTAACACTGTTGTTTGAATTACCAATCTCTTTCGGTCTGTATGAAGAATCACTACTATGCATTTTTCGGTAACACGGGGGGAAAACCAAAAAAAAAAAAAAAA
>NW_010413301.1:30843-32499 GCF_000710305.1 Buceros rhinoceros silvestris | reverse complement strand
CAGGTCTCCTCCTCCGAGTTTCTCTGCCTCTCCGTTATTTGGCTTTGAGCAGAGCGGGTAGAGCCCGCTGGGTTCACCAGGAGTGTGGTGGTGACCCTTTCTCCATGGACAGACAGAGTTCAGTGCACAGTGTAGCACACCCCACATCCAAGTCTTCTAGACCTGCCTAATTTTCTTGCGAGCAAAAAGAGGCAGTCAGTGTGACCTGCCGTCTCCTGCTGCTGCTGCGGGTGTTTGACGTGGGTCCAAAGCGTGTGACTCTTAGAGGTGCCCGGCCGCAGCCCGCGTGGGGGCTGAAGCGCTGCCCGGGGCTCCGCAGCAGTGCGGGATGAGCTCTGGAAGAGCCAGCAGAGCTTTCTGCGGAAGGTCAGGGGCTCATTTTCAGAGCAGTTATTACCGTAAGGGGTTTGTGCTGGGCTGGACCCACAGGGGCTGCGAATGTGCTGGTGTGGGTGAGCAGCTGAGCTGGCGGAGCTGCCTGCCAGGGCTTCCCCTGCTTGATGCTGGATAAAATAAGTGGAAGCAAAATTCAGAAAGCTGTTCTACTGTATTCTTATTTCATACTGCTGTGCCTTCATCTCGTCCCCCAATGCATAATGATCTTTTGGGGGAGGCCAGCAGCAGGGGACCTCAAAGGGACCTCCTCATTTCTAGGTGGGCGTTGCTATGAAAGCCGTGTTCTTCTCATCTGCCTCTTACAGGTGGGGACGTTGGAAATGCCCCCAAACTAAACCACTCCCCACCCAGTCTAGGGTTTCCAGTGTATGGTATCAAGGGAAAAGAATACTGGATCACATTCTTTCCTCCAAGAAATGAATAATTAAGTTTAAAATCGTGATTTATTTTTAAAAATTCTTTTCCTATTTTGCTCTGCGTGAGCATTTCAAACCTTTGTGACTTACACTTCTTTCTTCAACTTTTGACATCTATAAGTAGTTCTTTTTAACAGAAAAAAGGAAGTGTGGATTCTGATGTACTCATGCGACTGCAGGAGCAGGTTCTTACGAAACATGCTGAATCCTGTGAGAGTCGGCAGAGATCAGGCTCAGCCCAGATCCAGCAGCTGAACCTCAACACGAAGCAAAAACTACTCCCGACTCCCTTGCTAGTGCTGCTTCCCCCTCCCTTGGTGTCCTCTTGTGAGAGATCTAGATCGTGCAGCTCTGGGGGTTTTTCTGGTGTTTTTAATAGTTTATAGGGTAAAAGGTGTTTTCCTTACGTGGTGAAATTTGCAAGTCTGTGCTCCTGAGGCTCTCAGGTGCTCACTGGATTACGTGTGAGGATGGTCCTTGTAGAAACTCCTGTCCGTGTGTGCTTCGCTTGAGCTCACTCCGGAGATGCCGGAGGAGCGCGGTGCTGGACCTTCTGCTGCGTGACTGCGCTGCGTTTGCGCCTTGAAACGAAGAGAGGGCCTTGCTGCTGCCGGTGGGTGAGCCCAGTGCACACTGCAGAGGCAGATCTCAATTCCTCAGGTTGCTCCTAAGAAAGATGGGGACAGACTTTTCAGCAGGGGCTGTTGTGACAGGACAAGGGGTGATGGGTTAAACTAAAAGAAGGAGATTCAGACTGGAGAAAAGGAAGAAGTGTTTTATGATGAGGGTCATGGGACCCTGGCCCAGGCTGCCCCGAGAGGTGGGAGCAGCCCCATCGCTGGCC
>NW_010413301.1:22864-30689 GCF_000710305.1 Buceros rhinoceros silvestris | reverse complement strand
GCCCCCTGCTCTGGGGGCAGATGTCCCTGCTCCCTGCAGGGGGTTGCACTGGGTGAGCTCTAAAGATCCCTTCCAGCCCAACCCGTTCTAGACTAGTCTAAGCCCTGTTGGATTCTCTTCTCCCCAAACCCTTTGGCTCCTTGCATTGCCCTTTCTGGGGCGGTTGGCGGGTTTTTTTGAGCTGTTTTCTGACAGCTTGTCGCAGGAGGCTTGACCGGGCTGGTTGCTGGAGGAGATGCCTGCTGGCCCTTCTCTTGCCCGCCTGCTTTGTGCAAAAGTAAATCGAGTGCCTCTCCGTGTTGGACAGGATCAGGCCTGAGTGCTCAGAGGAGCAGAAGTACTCGGATATTACGGAAACAAGGTTCCTGCACTGCCTGTGGCTGCTGGGACAGGAATTGGGGACTTGCTCGGGTGCCTGGGAGCTCACTGAGGCTGAAAGCCAGGCAAAGACAAGTCCTCCTTTGCTTAGCTCTCCTTGGGTAGGTCCCGTTAGCGTGAGTGAAATAACAGCTGGAAGTAAGTCGAAATGTCTTCAGAGGGCAACGCTCTCCCAGCGTAAGCAGGCAAGCAAAGCCAGAATGTTTCTTTACAACGTGGGAGATATTTATCCTGTGACTAAGCATAAAAGCTGAGCGATGGAAAAGGTCCTATTAGATCATCTCGTCTACCTCCCTGCTGGCGCGCAATTCCTCTCCCTTGTGTGCGTTTCTCAGTAGGCTGTCGGGCAGGCAGGCGTAGTTTACTCGGGCTATGTGGAAGAGCAGCGGCCAGCCTGTGCAGGTGAGGGACTCTGCGTGCGCCCGGCTCCACTTGCACGCGCAGAAGGTGCTTGCAGCAATCGGATTTTGTAGTAAAAGGGCCAGAAGCTCTAGACTCGACATTCTTTGTGTGCTCAGAGCCTTCC
Organism: Buceros rhinoceros silvestris; assembly: GCF_000710305.1. Lineage (NCBI taxonomy): Eukaryota > Metazoa > Chordata > Aves > Bucerotiformes > Bucerotidae > Buceros > Buceros rhinoceros. The sequence goes on along the minus strand of NW_010413301.1, from coordinate 29,785 downwards.
TGTTGACTTGCTGGGACTCAGTTTGTGCAGGTGTCAGCTTGTCTTCTTTTAATGTTCTAGGAATAAGTTTTACTTTATATTTATGATGGAGTAGATGGTTTGAAAACTAGTAATAATAGGGAAAAAAAAATTAGAAGCCTTTTGGTAAGGAGAGGTCAGCCAGCTTGACATCTGCAGAGCTGGCCTGGGCTCCCTTGGCCATGATCTATGACAGTGGTGTGTGAGGACTCCCGGAGGAGATGTCAGAAAGGTGCAGGTGGAAATGCTATTGCTATGACAAACACATCAGTGCTGGAGTTTCAGCCAAGATCTTGGAGACCATCAATGCTCCTTCGTTTATTACTCCTCGGTAACCATAGCACAGCCTCATGCATGTGCGTTTCTATTTTTCATTTCACACTCTCTGATTTCATTTCTAGCTCAGAGCACTCAGCATCTCCCAGCTTGAAATCGGTGCGGGCTGAGTGTAAAGGGACAGAGTCTGTCCTTAACTGATTCAGGGGAGAACTAGAGCACGTGCTCAAGCCAGTTAGGGGATGGGAGCAGAAATGTCACATCCACGCCTGTGCTGGACTGCCTCCTCAGGTCGAGACTGGTGGCTTTTGCATTTAGGATCGCTCCGCTGGCTCCAGAGGTGTCTCCTGGTCAGCACCAGCGTGAGGTCACTAGGATTAGAGACCCAGCCTGTTCTGTGCTGCAGGGGGTGGCACTGCCCCGGGCCCCTGGGGCTGTGCTGAGGGGCCTGATGATCTGTGTCCTGACACTACAGTGTATTTTATGTAGTTTTCTGGAGGTGTTACGGGACGTCTCTTGGCTGAGCATTTGCTGTCCCCTGGACCTGTGGAGAGAGGGGCTGGGAGTTCCATGGTACGCACCATGTCTCTGGGCACCGATGGTCTTTCTCTTGGCACGTTCTCTGGAAGTGACAGTATCACAGATGACGTTTTCCAAGAAAACGTCCGTCACTTGTAAATGAGCTCTGAGATGGGCTTTGCCTCCCTTCCCTCCATCAGGCATCTTCTAGGGAGGAGGTTGTTGGAGCAGGGCACAGTGCATGCGGGGGGCAAATCTGCCTTATTATTGTTTAATTTAGAGAAAACTTGGTCTAAAGATGTAAAAAGCAATTGCAAACGCTGTCTGGACACCACCTCTCCTCATCAATTAGAAGCATTAAACGCTCAGCAGGGAGGATTAATTAGAAAAGTGAAATCTTTCCATCGCGACAGCCTTCTGGTTTCCACTGAAATGCAGCTGAAGAACTGGAAAGGCTTCTGTATTTTGTTTTGATACGCAGGCATATGTTTCTTTCCACCCTGGAGATTAATTCTGTCTGTCTCTAGCGGGGCTGTGGGAATCAATATTGGGTTGAACTGTATTTCTCCAGAGCTTTCTTCTAAAAGTGCTTGACTGTCTCCCCACTGTGCCTAATAAGTGACCTGATTTTGGAGCAGCTTAGCAACAGCTCTGCTAGTTCAGAGGTGTCGTGTGGCTGCCTTGACCGTTCAGGGTTGGTCCATGGTCTCTTGAGGGTGATGGGCTTCTCTCTTCTGAAGTCTTCAGGTCAGACTTCCTCTGAGATGGCTGAAAAGGCACAAGGTCTGCTGCTGCCTGCGTCTTTCCGTTGCGCTGCACCAGGCTGGATGCCGTAGGAGAGGAAGTTACTCATCGTCTGCCTCCCCTGCAGACTGCTCTCGGCCTGCGTGACCCGCCGTGCTTGCAGACTGACACTCTAAGCTGCAGTTAGAGGCAAGATCTAGCTTTTCCTCAGTTTCCTCATCCTTCTCATCCACTGGGCTTGGGGAATGAAGGAGAGTCAGTGCAGCAGTCACTGGGGGAGCATGTCACCCTTACCTAATGGCTGTGGGTGGCACCGTTTGAACAAGCTGAGGTTGCTTCTCCTTCTCCAGAAGAAGCTGCCGTATGTGCGCTGGAGCAAGCAACAGGCTGTGCGTGGGCCCTGCAGAGCCACAGCTGCGAGTAAACTGGATGGCAGAGGGCTGGCAGGAGAGGCAGGGCAGAGGCGGGAGGCCCCGAGCGCTTCGGGCAATACCAGTGTTCCACAGGCTGGTGAGGTTGTGTGAGTGGACGGCTGCGTGCTGCCCGGTCTGGTCCTTGCACTCACGGCTCGTTTGTTACCGTGTTCAGTCACATGCGAAGGCCAGTGAACTGGAGTTCATGTGATACTACTCGTCAAGAGGATAAGGAGAACAAAACTTTCTGAAAGTTGACCCACGTGTTTCTGTTTCATAATCCCACCACCACCCACCGATGGCACGCACAAGCCAGCAGCTTGTCCTGGGGCTATGCAGAAACATGGTCCTTCTGTCCAAAACCATAGTACGTCTTTTAATCTTGACATGCCACCCTGCGTTCCTTGAGCTCTGCCTTCTCCCCCGATCTCGTCTCAATCCAGAATTGCATGGCAGAAGTGGCATGAGCAAGAAAAGGACCTTGCAAATTCTGCAGTGGTTCTTGTGGGCTGGTCCTCAGGTCCTGGTCTCATGTGCTGCAGACCTCATGCTTCTTGCCCATGAGAAAGGACGAAAATAACCAGGTAGCTGCTGAGAGAGCAGAAAGCGGTCGATTAGTCCTCAGCTCTGGGCTTCACAGTCGATCAGAAAGTCGCGCTGTGATCAATCAAATCTGGCCAGGCTGCGGGGGTGAAGCTGCGCCTTGTTAGGGAGGAAGCTGTGTGGTGGGCTGGCTGCGAGAGGCACTATTGATCGCAGCTGGTTGAGGGTAAATGGTGGCATATAAAGACTGGTAGGACGTCTCACAGGAGATCCAGGTGTTATCCTGTGTGCTGTCAGCGGGATGGTGCAAGCGAGAGAAAGTGGGTCAGCTAGAAGGTGGGATGAGTGTGGAAGATGGCACAGTGGCTTCAAAGCCCTGATCTTGCCACGTCTTGCTGCCCGTCTAGGAGACAGGATGGACCTCCCTCCTTTCCGGTTCAAAGGTTGGTCACTTAGTGTAACCTCCCAGTTAGAGCGTTTGGACCAGTCGTGAGGTTTGTAATGCTTCTGATGCTCTTAGAGGGCAGAGGTACAGAGACAGGGTTGATTCTCTGCCTTGCAGAGAACTGGGTGTCCCAGTCCCTGGAGCAGATGCCAGCTCTCAGGCCACATTCTCCATTGCACACCATTGGCTTTGCGGCTCTTTGGTGTAACGAAGCTTCGTTCATGGAGACTCTCCATTTCTGATGTCCGCAGCAGATCCGTGCTGTGCGGGTGATTTTCTCCCAATTGCTTTTCCCAGGAAGATTTTGCTCTGGGACAAACGCTATCCTGAGGGCATGTTCATCTGAAGGTTTTGTATCTCTTCCTCTGTTTTGGTTTCTACTCTCCTTCCTTCCAAGGACATAGAAAGAGGCCTGAAGCCTCACTTTTCCAGATATGCTTTTTTTGTTTTAATTTCCCTCCCACAAAATCTCCAGTCATTTGTGGAGAAAGCCAAAAATAAGGCCATGAAAACCCGTAGGAGGCAGAAACTACCACACTCCTCTGTGCTGGCTTTTGTCTTGAAGCCAGCGAGAGAAGCGGTGCGCCTTCCCCCTCGCTGTGTTCTCTTAGGGGTTGTGTATGCTCTTTGAAATCAGAAGGTTTCTGCTGGTGTAACTCACATCAGAACAAGTGCACAGGTAGCTGTCTGAGGACAGGGTTTTGCCCTGAAGAGGGGAGGTGATGCACAGCAGTGCTCTCCTCTAGCCACAGACCTTCATCCTCAGCAGCAGGGCCGTGAGTTTAGCTGATGCTGGCTTGGCCGGCTCCTGGGGAGATGAACGACCCGGCTTGCAGGAGATGAGCACCCTTTAGACTTAGTCACTTCAGCGCCTGATATAAAACCGGGTATTTAGAGGTGGTGTATGGTGGGTCTGAGGTGGGCTCTGGGGTGTAGTTGGGTCTGGCTCATCCAGTTGCTGGAGGAGGCACTTCCTCTGGAACAAGGGCGAGTAGAGGTGAAGTTCTGCACTGTGCAGACGTTGATGCAAGTCAAAACCGAAATGGATGGGGACCATGTGTGTTCTCTGGAAATTTGCTTTACTTGACTTGTCCGTTATTCATATTAAAAAAAACACCTTACTTCTGACCTGGTAGGTCTGTGGTGTCTGATTTTTGCTGACAGAATCTTTTCTAATCCTCGGTTTATGGGTGTCCAGAAGTCTGAGATGTGTGAGGTGAGAGGATTATTACTGTAAATCAAGAAAAGAAACTAACTGAACAAAGTAACTTACGGGTGCATGCTGTCTGCAACATTTCATTTACAAAATCATTCGCGAGAAGAGGAAGTGTTGAGGGGGAGAGGTTTGAAGATCTCACTGGCTGTTTTAAAGGGTTGTCAGGGAATCACAGAATCGCAGAATAGTGAGGGCTGGAGGAGACCTCTGGAGATCATCCACTCCAACCCCCTGCTAAAACAGGTTCACCCAGAGCAGGCTGCACAGGGTCATGTCCGGGGGGGTTTGAAAATCTCAAAAGGAGACTCCACAGCCTGTCTGGGCAGCCTGCTAACAGCAGGAGTCAAGCAGGTTCTGAAAGTCTTACTCTACGTACACAGTGTTGAATCAACAGGATGGCTCTGGAGGTGTTACTGGAGAAGCAGCTGTTAAATGCAGCTGCACTGGCTGGGTCCCTGACTAGAGGTGTCCTGCATCATCCCTGAGAGCTCTTAAGCACAGACCTCTTCTCCCTACAACACGTTGTGAAAAAGATTCTTCAGCGGTTTTGAGCTGCCGCACCCAAAACTGGGAAGAGGAAACCTCAGATGCTGAGTGTCGGTAGAGAATTGTGTGTTGGGTTCCAGGGGCTGTGGGTCCCAGACACTGACTGGCTCCCGACGTGAGCTGTGCTGGTGCGTTTAGGTCACTGCTTGTTGAGCAGCCTGAGCAGCGTGTGCTCAGGAAAGGCTTTTTCTTCTTCCTCACCTGGGCTTATGAAACTTGTCCCTTAAGCCCACCTGGGAGATGCGCTTGCAAACCTGGCCTGGTTACACGCGTGTCTGCAAAAAGTCCATCCCAGCTGCATGCTCAGAGACACAGAAACACAGAATCGTTTGGGCTGGAAAAGACCTGTAAGATCATGGAGTCCAACTGTAAACCTAACACTGCCAAGTCCACCGCTAAACCGTGTCCCTCAGCACCACACCTGCACAGGTGCTACTTCTTGCCTACCTGTGGAAAATGCTGTGAGAATGGGGTCCTGCCTGTCTGAAGTGTCACCAGCGTGCAGCTGTGCTTCTGAGTGGCCCTGCAGTGCGGATGCCACGTCCAGGGTGGCTCTACGTGCACGAGGTCCAATCTCCTGTAGCGTCTAGACAGAACTGGAGGGCTGAGGCTGAGCTGATCTGAGGAAACCTGGGATATCTCAGCCCCTCTCCTGGCACTCGGATCCCTCTTTGCCAAGCCCGGGGCCGTTTGGCTGAGCTAGCAGCAGGCACACGTTTGTATTTTCCGCACCGTTACAACAATCTCGTTTGCCTGGCTCTTGTTTTTAACACTACCCCAGCCCTGGCCTCTGAAGCTTTTTGAAAATAACATTGACAATAATATTTTTACCAGTTCCGTAGTATACAAAACTCCAGCACCCTGGCAGGACTCCCGGAAACTTGCTGCAAGTTAATGTGGTCAACTCTTAAAAAGGAGAGATTTTTTCCGCTTGACTCTTGCTTGTTAAACTCTGAGCCCAACATGTTGTTCCCTGCTGCTTGAAAAAACAAGGAAAGTCCCAATTTTAGCAATGCTCGTTTGAGTAGCTTTCCAGCTGAGCCGCATTTCAGGGGCAACTGTGGCTTATTATTATTTTTTTTTACGGTGGTGTGTCCCTACACCTTCAAACCAAAGTGTTAAGTGGTGCTCAGGCAGGAATAAGTCGGAGCTGTTTTCCCTGGAAGCCTGGGAATGAGAAACCGTGGAGGGAGATGCCGCTGGCTTGTGCTGCAGTAGCGGCAAGACATCCCGATGTGGAGGCCGTGTTTTATTTGGGATGCCGAGCCTCCGTGGGGTGAGAACAGCCCGTTCTGGGGTGGGTGATACTGTAAATCCCATTTCCAGTCAAGGCAGACTGCTGGTGGCTCCAGCTCTCAATGCTGGGCTGCGCTCTCCCCGCTCTCCTAACCCCCATCCTACATCTTTCCTCCTAGGGTCTTCCAGTCACTGTTTTGTTGTCGCTCGTGTCCAGGGAGAAATTGCTGTTCTCCATCCTCTCCTCCCCTGCTTTGCCTTCCGCAATGTAGATGCACAGAGGCTGGAGTCACGCCTAGCTGGGCAGTACGTTGCTGTTGTCTCCCTTGAAGTCAGTCTTGCTTAATCCTTCCCAGCCAGGATTATGGGGAGAAGAGGGAAGGACTGGGATTAATTTCTGCAGTGGATGAATAACCTTACACCCAACTCTTGTGTTGACACTCACACTCTGCACTCCTGTAGAAGTCGTGAAGTTGGGACGCTTTGGCTGCAGAATTAAGTTCCGCTCAGTCAAATCAAAGCTGCTGTTATTCTCGATGAGAGCCTCTACACCGGGCTCCCCAGCAGTGTCCTGAGCCGACAGGAGCAGCCAAAGTCTCTGGAGCGCGTGACACCAACCTGGGATAGGAGTACCGCGTGCTCCTGCCGCCCCGGGCCGCCGGCGCTTGGCTGAGCTCTTGCCTCTGCTGGGCGGGAGGTGGGTGTGCGTGGCGAGGCGCCCGACCGCCCTGTCTCGATGAGAGCCTCTACACCGGGCTCCCCAGCAGTGTCCTGAGCCGACAGGAGCAGCCAAAGTCTCTGGAGCGCGTGACACCAACCTGGGATAGGAGTACCGCGTGCTCCTGCCGCCCCGGGCCGCCGGCGCTTGGCTGAGCTCTTGCCTCTGCTGGGCGGGAGGTGGGTGTGCGTGGCGAGGCGCCCGACCGCCCTGTGTCGATGGGCGGTGGCCGTGCCGCGGAGGCCTC
>NW_010413301.1:16950-22602 GCF_000710305.1 Buceros rhinoceros silvestris | reverse complement strand
GCTGCTTTTGCTTTTCGGCTCTCATCAGAGGAGAAAAATGATTTTTTCCTTTTTTTCTTTCCTCTTATTTTTTCCTTTTCCCCCTGTTTTTTAAGGGAGGTAATAAAAGGACAGAATTTGTACTAGAAACAGGAATTGGTGTTGTAGCAGGAAGCTGCTGGTAGGTGTTTTTGGGAAGCCCGGGAGATCAGCGGTTTTTTCAGTCTGGCGTGAGGGCTGGCTGTCCTCAGGATGGAGATCTGCTAAAATAGAAAACTGTTTTCTTCCTCATGTGTCCGTGGAGGTTTGCTGCGCTGTGTGCGGGGCTGGCTTGCTCACGGGAGCTGGGCACTTGCTGGCACAGAGGAGGTGCAGAAGAGCTCTCTGCTGACGGAAGGGTCCCCTGCTTTTTCAGGCTTGTTTCCACCGTTCCTGTAGGCTCGTGCTTTGGTAACTAGAGAGGGATGGCAAAGGCGCGGGAGGTCTCCAGAAAGTCGTCAGAGAAGCCTGTTACGCGGATAGGCCAGTGAACTCGGGCTGTCCCCGGAGCGTAGGGTTAGTCCGGACTGTCTGCCTCTGCCCGCGCCTTATTTACTGGAAGGGTCACGTTCGTTTTGAAAGCAAAAGTGGTGACGATTTGGGCCATTTCCTGCCCTTGAATCAGATGGGGTTTGTACGCTGCTGCTGGGGTGGTTTTCTGCTCGCTCGTGTTCAGCGTTGCATAGGCCGAGCGGTTCCTCCTCGGGACAGGCTTTGTAACCTTTCCGTGCCTCTTGGTTGCCTCACTGCCGCCTCCTCCGTGTTGGGATCGGGCAGAGCAGAGTCCCCAGGGGCGGTGGGCGCTTCAGCTGGACGGTGCTGTCCTGAGGAAGCTGCAGCAGCAGCAGGAGCAACGCGCTTTGGGGCACACATACGTCTCCGCCTCTGCTGCTTTCTTATCGCTTTCCCTTCCTGCTCCTCTCTCTCAAAATAGGTTGGATAAATATCCCTCTGCTTGCCAGCGCCAAGGCGCTGGAGCTGCAGAAAATCGTTTAGTCCATGCTTGGGACCATTCCTGTTTCACTTCAGGTTTGTTTTCACGTCTAAATTGATTCGACTGAGCCGGGACATTTTCCAAGTGCCTTTTCCTGCCGCTTCTGCCCCATCCACGGTACGTGACACTCCAGAACTTGTCTCTGCGTCCTGGCGTGCACAGCTCTCACTGGCTTGGGGGCAGGACAGGAATGTCTTACTCCTTCCGCGCCAATCTGATGAAGTTCTTGAGATGCCTCTCCATTTATGTGTGCTATCACACAGGTTTTCAACCAAGAAATCTGTGTGCTTATCAGTCAGCTGAAGTGAGCTGGTCTTTGCCGATGGCTTCTATCACACTGCTCCTCAGAGGTGCCCGTCGTTGGGTGGGTTTTGCCCTTGTTCAGTCTCAAATGAGGTTTTTCCCTAGGCAGCAGAACTGGCTCGGGTTTACAGTACAGCGGATTAGAGACAGCCTGCTCTTAACAAAAGAGACCCATGGCACAAGTATCAGCTGTTTACTCCAAGATTTTAAAAGATAAAGGTACCAGGTTCGTAGCGTGTCACCTTTGGGGGCCAGCTCCTGGCCTCAGTTCCTAACAGAATGGTTCTCCTCTCTCGTCCAGCCCAGGTGATGGTGGGGAAGTGCTTTGTGCAGAGTGGTCCTGTTCAGCCTCTGTCCCCACTGACAGGTCAAAATTCATCTGTAACTTCTCTGTGTGTTTGTCGTTACAGGGTGGATGCTTGCGAGTGGAGGAGAAGGTACAAGTGTCTGGGACCAGTGGAATGGAGGCCTGATGTAGATGGAAAGATGGGTAAGAACTGTATTCCTCTGAAGCAATTAATTTTCTGCAGCCTGCTGATTCTGGTTGGGGCTGCCAAGCACAGCAACAGAGAGGGGGACATCGCCGAGGTGGTCTTCCAGAATGTTACATTGCTTTTTATTTTTTTTTTTTGCCTTTTGGTGGTTCTAGGTGGAGCCTCTTCCCAAGTGTGCCTTGTCTTTCTGGGCAGAGCACCTTCACTCCCTGTACCTCTTCTCCCTAGGAAGCTTCTGTTTCAAACAGAGCCTGAGCATGTTGCTTGACCTGGATTACTTGCACCTTCTCACCCTTCCACTGGAATAGTTGTGTATCAGATGCTCTGTGGTGCTGAGAGAGACTTTTTTTAAAAAAAAATGGCAATTATTTATGGTTCTGGAGGTACATAATGACCTCAATCTTGTCTATGGTGCTAAAGAAAATTCATAATATCAGAAATGGGGCCCACTTGGAAGAGCTGGAGTCTCTCAGTTTTGGCATGTGAATAATGAGGTCAGTGGCGGCATCTTGCATGAGCACGTGGTGAGTGCGGGAGCCTCAGCCACCCTTCAGCTTCCCACGCTATTGGCCATCAAACTCAGCACACTACTCTTGCAAATTCACAGCTGACTTGCAGGAGAACGTCTGTGCCCTGCTACTGGGTTGTATGGTGTCACGCAGGTGGGACGCAGCTGGAGGGGTTGCCTGGTGTCTCCCATCCCTACTAAAGGACTTTCGGGCGGCGCGTGCCCTAGTGGCAGCAGCAGTGCTGGGTCTGGGATCCAGCCAGCTCTCATGTGTTTGTGAGCACGGCAAAGGATGAGACAGCTCTTTGCGGAATGAACACTGACCACAAAAACAATTCAGCCAGTTCCAAAGGGGTCTGCAGTGGTTTGCCAGCCGGTACCAGTTCCAGCAGCTGAAGTTTTGCTGGAAAGAGAAAGCCTAGAGGGTGAGGAGCAAGGCCAGGTTCTACCTCGCATGGGCGTCAGTGCTCGATTAGTACCTGGAGCTAGTTGAGCTGGGGTTGTCCTGATTCCCTCACCAGAAGAGGCAGGTCACAGAGGAGCCTAAACTGATCTCCTGAAATGGTTCCTGACCTGGTGACCCAAGAAAGGAGAAGGCATCCTGGAGGAGTTCTGGTTGCAGCTCAGCACTTTGCTTTTACATTTGCAGTGTTTACACGAGCTCACCCAAAACTTTTCAGGGCTGATGGAAATGGTGCTTAAAAAATAAAGGGAGGCAGGGTGGGGTGGGGCATGGAGGGGATACAGGAAACTCAGGGATTGTCCTTGCAGACCTGGTAGAAAAATGATTCAGAGTTTGATGGAGGTTGGAATTTAAGAAATGAAAAATGTGAGGCCACTGCCACACCTTAACTGTTTGTCCTCCCCCGTACAGAAAGGAGAAACGCAGCGTTTAGCCCATCCTGGCTTCACCTCTCTGGTGTTTTCCTCTTTCGCTGTTACCTAGAAGAGCAACTCTGTGGGGAGAGGACTAACGTAAAGACAAGTTAAAAAAAAAAAAAAAAGGAAGAGAAGAGAAAGTCCAGTCCTGCTGCTTCGGTATAAAGAATGACAAATTTCAGTTTAAAATCCCTGCTGAAAAGCCCCAGAATTTTTGAGAGACATTTTCAGTTGGAAGGAGAAAGCAACTCCTTTGTCAATGCTTTTTTTTTTGTTAGAAGATCCAACTGACTCTGAGCACCAGTTGGGCTCCAGTCCGGTTCTCAGCAGTTCGATTACTTTTTTCACAGAGAGTGTGGCTGATACACACTGCTCAAGGTGCCTTCAGACCTCCAGCTGGAAACGTGCCCCGGGTGCCCCGAGGGAGCGGTAACCGCAGGAGTGCTGCGGTCGGGGAGCAGCCTTGGCAAGGCACTGCCACCGCTCCTCGGGAAGGCGAGCGGAACCGCTCGGAGGCTCGGGCAGATTTGCAGTCCTGCTCACACTGGCGTGTGGGTGGGAGGAGCATGTCCCCTTCCCCGGAGATCGTTGCTTGGAGCGCTGCTGTGGCTTGTCATCTGTGTCTGTCTGCCAGGCTGCCCTCAGCGAGGACCGCAGTGTGGTCCTGGCTCTGCTCTGGCCCGGCTCTTGGGGCAGGGTGGCTGCAGTGACGTCTGTCTTGGTCACTGTTCCGGAGGACTGGCTGTTAGTTAAAGGATTGTTGCAACAGCTTTGCTGATGCACAGAGAATTAGGCTGAATTTTGAGGTTTTCCTAGTTTCCCTTCTCCCCCTCCTGTTCTGTGTGTGTGTTTCCTCTGTGCACTGGGATGAGGGAGCGGGTTTAAGGGAAGAGCAGGGAATTTTCAGTCACGTCACTGATTCTGCTCTGGTAGACCACAGAGGAGGTCTGTCTCACGTCTACCTTTCTTCCTAGGATCCTGTTTACAGTCTGCTTCGTGTCTCTGCGTTCAGCATAGGACTGTTCACTCCTGGGCACGTTCTGGGGAAGCTGCATGACCTTGTATGGAGACCCTGAGATGGGAACTGGGGACTCTGGTGTCTCTGTGGGCCGCACCTCTGGCATAGCGGTTTGGTTGGGTAACGCGGTGCAGTGGTACTTGGACTGGCTCTCTGCAGTGTGGCATCCCGGAGCCGCAGGGCAGTGGCTCTGCTGTGGCAGGTCCAAGACAGCATCTCTGCATGTGACAGCTTGGGACCAGCCTAAGCAGAGGTCCTTGGCACTGGGTCTTCTTATGATGTGTAGGCATGGCCATGACCATGTCACTTAACCCTTCCCAAGTCTTCGTCCGCGAAGCCAAGCCGTGATGATGATGAGTCTCTCTCTGATGATGATGAGTGCTGTTTCTGAAGGACCTGGGCGTATCTCTGCAGGGCAGGTCAGAGGACTTAATTTTGGAGGGAAGACAAACTGGAGACAGCATAGGATCTCAGGACAGGATTGTTCTGGTCTCGCATCGTGCTTTGGTCTGCAGTAAGTCACTTGGGCTTCCATATAGTGTTATCCTGGGACACTTTACTCCAGGTCTGTAATGGTTGTACTTGTGCTGAAGCATTTGACTCTTTCTTTGGAAACAGAAAGGGAAGGTGGTGAGAATGTGGTGTAGGTGGAAATGACGCTGGAAGGACTTTGTGATTCTAGAGTGAGAGGTGTGGCCATGCTGTAGGTGTTCAGTTGCTGCTTTGGAAGATGACCATGTGTTTCCTGAGTGGGTCTGGTCTTGGGTATAGAGGTGCAGTGGGTAAGATGACTGAGAATGTGTCCAAGAGAGATATCTTCAGGAAGGCTAGTGCCCAACACACCTCGCTGAGCGCGGATCACCCAAAACACTGCCAGAGCCTGAAGTGGTTGACTGCTGCGTGGAAGAGTAATGAACTAATTTTGAACCTGGTGATTGGGTTGCCATTCTTCTCAGGTTTAAAGGGTCCAGGTGACACGTCTCTTACGTTGGTTTTCTTAGCCTTGATAACGAGAGAAAAATTGAAGTGAAGAACATGTGTCTTCTAAAGCAGAATGTCCCACCTCTCACTCCTGGCACAGAGCAGTTCCTCCAGCTCACAGTCCGTTTCCATCTGCCACCTCCCCACGAAGGTCCAAGCTCTCTGTGATTTGAACTAAACGGAGCTGTGGAGCAGGGAGTGCATACAACACTTCTGAAGGTGTCCACGTCTCCAGTACAACGCAGTGGAAGGACCGTGGTCAACAGTGGTTAAAAACTGCTGTGTTTAAACACGGCATCGCGGTAAAAGTCACGTTGAAAAGCTGGCGCGAGTGTGACTTTCTCTTCAGCAGAAAGGTTATCAGAGGTGCGGGAGCGGGGAGGAGGATGCTGCCTTGCAGCAGTGCCTTGGCAGAGGGGCTGTGTTAGGAGGAGACTGCCGGCTGGGCTGGCGGCTT
>NW_010413301.1:15047-16807 GCF_000710305.1 Buceros rhinoceros silvestris | reverse complement strand
GAGGGGGCCGTCCGGCCCAGCCGTCGTCTGGCCATTTAACCAGGTCAGTGTCTTTTGGGGGGCTGTGGGGACGGGGAGAGCTGCCCCAGCAGATGGGAGGAGAGCAGATGGACTCTCCCTAGCCCCATGCGCCCAGGCGCTGATGTCTCAGCTCTCCCGTGCCTCACTTTCCTCCTTCCTCTATCTAGGGCGATGGTTTTGCTCTTCACTTGCTCTTTGTATGCTGAGGGCTGTTAAAAATAATTTGGGTTGAATTGCAGCAGTTTATCTCAGAACGAGGCACATCAGGCATTCTAGCGCAGGTTTTGTTCCTTTGAGAGGTGTCTGAGTTAGGTGTCCGTGCCCGTGGCACCCCGAGCTCTGTTTAAGGTCACGCTGGGCGCTTTGGGCATCCGGGGACCGCCGGACTGGACCCACATCGCTGTATCCAGGACGTTGCAGCCGTTGCTGCAGGAGCAGATTAGAAGTTCGGCGGCTCAGAGCCACAGCTTTGAGCACTGGAAGTAGCCGGGCTGGGAGGGAGAAAGAGGTCTTTATGAGCCCACAAATTCCGTCCAGAGGTATCGGAGGCTGCCAGGGGAAATAACTTGCCAGCTTCATTTCTTGCTGGGTAAACATTTCTCCCCTTTCAAGTGTGCTCAGGAGAGAGGTATGGGTTGTGGGGAGAGGTAATATCTTTTATTAGACTGAACTGATAGAGGTGGAAAAAAATAGGCTGCCTTTTAGCACATAAGGCCTCTTCAGAAGGAGCAAATTTTAAGCTTAGCAGGAGAACAGGCTGGAAAAATTGCCCAGGGTTTAATTTAATTATTTTACTCCATTAAAGGAAAAGCTGGCTAGTGTCTGTGGAGCCAAGGGCAGGGTAGCAAAAAAAGCTGTGGAAGTTTGGTGTGGGATGAGGGAGAGAAACCAGTACCTGGTACCTTTGAAGTGGAGAGGAGTTTTGCAGGCAGATGCTGTGGGATAAAAGCATCGGGCCATAAAACCACATGGCCCTTCTGTATATTTTTTTTCTTTTCCAAATGCTCAGCAGAGCTACAGGCATACCAAATTTTCTCAAATGCGGTTAACTTTGCTTTTTAAGGGTCTAGCCCCTGCTTGCAGCTCCCCTAGACTAACTTTACCCTGCAGAAGGAAATGAGGTACAGAGCGTGTCTCCGAGAGCAGCGTCAGGCTCATGGTCGGGCTGGAGGGGCTTTGCCAGCCGCAGTGGTTCCGAGGCAGAGGCGTAGCGGGGCTCACCTTGCAGCACTCTGTGCTTTTACAGGAAAGCCCTGGCTCTCCCTGCCCTGTTCCTGTCTCTGCCTCCTGCCTTCCCCAGGGCTGCAGCTGGGAGCCCCCCAGTGCGGACCCAGCTCAGGGCTGGGAAGCCTTTGGCAGCTGGCATGGTCGGGGCTGGGTTGCGTCTCCCTGGTGCTCACTGGGCTAACACTTGCTGCCTGGCTAACAGCGACTTGCTGATTTAATCGCTCCCGTACTTTGGAGTGCCATGAGCTGCAGTGGCAGGGGATGGGGGAGAGCTCCTGGTGCTCCTGCGTGCCTCGGGTGGGTTTGCAAACACACCCACCCGCTTCGCAGCCAGGGACAGAGGCGCTTAGGGGCGAAGCGGCTCACCCAGCTGCACCTTCGGGAGCCGGCAGAACACGTGCTCTGGCACTGGGGGTGGGTACGGCCACACTGCTGCCCCACAGCAGTGGGGTGGCCTCGTCTGCTCCTCTCCCAGGGAGCCGCCCGGGGGGGGAGGGCGGGCTGGGGGCCTG
>NW_010413301.1:11543-15033 GCF_000710305.1 Buceros rhinoceros silvestris | reverse complement strand
CGGCTGCCCCACGGCAGTGGGGTGGCCTCGTCTGCTCCTCTCACAGGGAGCAGCCCGGGGTGGGAGAGCTGGCTGGGGGCATGCTGGAAATGAGCTGTGGAAGGTCACAGGGCAGCCTTGGGTGCCGGGCTTGCTTACGTGACTAAATATGATCTAAGGAGCCTAGAGCTCCTCAGAACTCCTCTCGTGGGTCCCAGTCCTGTGTGCTTTGCTCGGTGCTGCAGGCTGATTCGGGGCTGGGCTCCACCCTTTTGCCATGAAAATGACACCTGCTGGGGCTGGAGAAGCATTTGAGGGGTGACTTTCTTAGAGAGATGGTGGGTTTGCCTGGCACACCGAGGTCCTGTGCTGGACCTGCACCACGTGGCCTGGGGACACAGCTGGGCTGATGTACCCTGCTGCAGCCGGGCTGCCGCGGTGGCTGGGCCAGGGCTGAGCCTGTGGTGACACGGTGTGGGGTCAGTCAGAACGTGCTGGAGAAGCTCTGAAACCCTTTCTCTCACTAAAAGCCAGTGTGTTGTTTGTTACTGAACCATCGTGTCTCTTGTTCCAGGATCCAAGCTGCTGGCTGGATGTGAGGGGCAGCACCTGATTGCCCTGACTCTGTCCTCTCCAGCAAATCTGCCACCACAAAATGCACCCAGTTTTAACCCAGATGTTTGCCCTGTTGACTGAGGAGGGTTGAGGCTGTAGGGTGCGATGGTTGGATGCCCACAGGTTGTTACTGGGCCCAGCAGCAGTGTGCTGCTGGAGGAGTGTGGCTGTAGCAGGAGGGCTGGGTTTAGTGCCTGACCCTTCATCTGGAAGCCCCAGGATAAACCCCATAAGGGCAAAGATTTTTGCCCACCTCTAAGCTGTCCAGCTTGGATACCCACCACGGCGCAGCCTCCGAGCAGCTCTCCTCATCCCGTGACGCTGGAGAGTTCATGCACCCTCGTCTCTGAGGTGCGTCGCCCTAACCGAGTCCGGCTGTCAGGGGTTGTGCTGGCGGGAAATGGCCTCTTGGGCGCCGTCGGCGTGTGCGGCTGTACGTGGGGTGTTGGTGAGGGGTGTGCGCAGGGACGGGGCTGTGCAGGAGGGTGGCGGGTTGCCGAGCTCTGCCGGCAGCTCTGATCCTGTGGAGTTGTTCTGCGCGGGGTGCTGAGGGGTGGCTGTTTTGGAGCGGAGGGGTGTAGTGAACCACAGCCATAATCCTGCTTTCCCTCCCTGCTGAGCTGAACCAAGCTCCTGCAGGATGCTGAGTCCATTTCTGTTGCAGAAGTCCCTGCTAATTCTCTGGCCGGGGATATGTTGGTATCGTGCCACAGCTCTTCGCATGTGTCAGGAGAAATTTCTTGTATGATTAGTGGCTTAGCCCCGGAAACTCCTCCAGACGGGAGAGGACTTGCCCGTCGGTGCTCGTGGAAGTGTTGGTGTTTGCCAGACAGGGCTCCCTCGCTGTTCTGAGGGCACTGCTCTCGCCTACCCCGAGCAGAGGCGCAGCCGCAGCAGCGTGCCCTCCGCTCGTGGCTCTCCCGGAGGGCCGGTGAGGTTTGTCATTACCTACACGCTGCATCTCAGATAGGTCACGACTGTTTGTGTCCTGGCCGGTTCTTTCTCTCCTGCTCTTTTCTCAGAGCTCTTACAGATGTGTTGAGAGTCCAGTTGTGCACAGTTACACTGGAGGTGTTCACCTATGTGCGTGCACGAGTATTTGGGGGATCGGTTGGGTCCTGTCTGCGTGGTGATACATGATTAGCAGATGCGTGATTAGCAGCTTTACTAATTATCGTTTTAAACATAAACATTTAGGATTTTTAAAACAGATTCTTGCCTTCCCTGCAAACCCATTCCAGAGCACTAGTTCCTGTTGCCTTTGCAAGGGGGTGTAAGGGGAAGGGTTGGTTTTATCTAGCCAGGTTCTCTGACCTGTTGTCTGTGCAATTCTGCCAGCAGTTGTACGGGTCACCTGAGGGATATCACGGTGATAAGATCAGAGGGGGAACAGGAGATAAGAACTCTCAAGATGTAGAACTGTACGCTAAAACCACACGTGTTTTATTGGGCATTTGGCACGTGATGGACTTCTGTGGCTGTCAAAAGCTTGTGATGGGTTTGGTTTTGCTTCTTTTCACAAAGAAATTACTGGTTCTCCTATAAAAGCAAAATTTAAAATCCAAAATAATGTAGTTTATGGAGAGCAAGTGTTTAACCAACAACTTGCCAGGTAAGTATTTATTATCTTCTATACCTATTAGATGGTGCACTCTTTGGCGTCAGAGTTCCTTGATGGAGAAATGTGCTTTCAGGACACCCCAGCACCTCCCAGCACTGGTTATCTGTGAGGTTGTGTATCCTGACCTGAAGACGTCAGCCAGCAAACTCCTGCCAAGAAGTCCTGCCTCTCAGAGGGGTCTGTCCTCGTGTATAGTTGCTCTGTTCGACCTGCTGAGCTGTGCCCTGCCCTTGAGTTGTTTCTGGGGGTGACCTTGCCGTCCCTTGGGTGGGGTTGCCAGAGGGTGACCCACAGCAGGACCCAGCTGCCGGTTAGCCTTTGCTGCCTTGCGAGGGGAACGTGCTCCACTGGTGTCCCTGCTGCAGAGCCCAGTCATCTGGGCTGGGGGAGGGTAAGTGGATAATTGTTCCCTTTATCAGATACCAGATGGTGCCCCAGACAGTGGCAAAATGCTTGGTGCAGTCGTGTGGGGTTAATTTGCGTGGAGGTTTATCTGCGTCTCACAGGAGCTGGGTGCATGCAGCAGTCTGTTCTGCCCCGGGTCGTTCCCAGGCGGACGGACAGCCCATCTGAGGGACACGAGTCACAGAACAGCTCCTGTAGCTGCCTCAGAGAGTGTCGGGGTCCCTTCTTTACTTGTTGAGGGGCTTTTGCTATGGTCCAAGGCAGGCTCTTGAGCTTCTAGCTCACAGGTCTTCCTAGAATGAGCTGGGAAAGTCACGGTGATAGTGTTCCCTTACTAATTGATCCCATCTGCTGTTCAGAATCATGGAATCACTTAGGTCAGAAAAGACCCCTAAGGTCACGGAGCCCACGCTGCCTGCCTTGGTACGTCTGCCCCTGGTGTTCTGTATGTGGCCTGAACCCTGTGACAGAACGTGTCTCTTGATGGTATGTGCAAATACTGAAGAAACCCGAAAGTCCTGGGTTTCTCTTCAGCTCTGAGCTTGTTTTTCCCTCTGGCGTTTGGAGAAAAGGTGGTAGTTGTCTGCCATTCCATAGGCACGTCCTTTGGTGCCTGCTTTCACAAAGGTTACTGCTGGACCAGGGAGAAAGCCCAGGACTGGTGTGACATTGACCTTCCGATGAAGGCAGCGGGCGGCCCAGGGTGCTGTTCATCCAGTAGGTGTGAACTTCCACTGTAACCTGTGGGCCCAGTTTGCTGTTAGCCACGCTCACACTACAAAGAGAAATGGAGAGGTGTTCTGGCTATTGAGCATTATGTTTGCTCTGCTCCTCAAGAAGAAAAAGAATCAAAAAGACAACTGGGAAGAG
>NW_010413301.1:7949-11453 GCF_000710305.1 Buceros rhinoceros silvestris | reverse complement strand
AGAGCGGTAGGAGCGGGTTAAGGATTGCTCTAATGGAAGAAGCTACACGTTTCCATTCAGCTGAATGAAGAAGGGTCATAAGGGGCTGAGCTCGCAGCCTGGGAATTCCTGCAGAGACAGATTCCCGTTCACAGAGGGCTCTTGAAGGTGCAGAGCTACCAAGAGCTGATGAGGAGTACCCAAAGCAAGCTGTGCTCCAGGGAGATATTTGTCACAAAGAGGTTGCTGGAACAAGGGTGTGAGCTCTTCAGACAGAGGCTTTCTGAACAGCTTTCCAAAAGAGGCTGTTTTGTGCGATTCCAGGTCAGGATGGTGATGGAGAGAGAGGCTGCTAAATGAATTTCTGGGGCCTTTGTGTACAGCCAGGAAGGGGACATCAGGTTAAGTCCTTTCTGAATTTAAGCTCCATTAATGTGTTCAGCTCTGGCTGCAGACTCGTGTGGTCTTGAGCAAGACTTTTGTCTGTCTCGTATTCCTGGCCGTCAAATGAGACATAAACCCCAGCTCATCTCTCTTTGCAGCTGACAGTCCATCAGGACAGGAACGGTCCTTTGCAGCTACTGGGGGATGCTGAGTAGTGAGTCTTGGCTTTCAGCTGAGGTTCTCTTTGGTGAATGATAAATGTCATATACCAGGTAATCCAAAAACGTGCATATTCAAAACACGCCAGAGAAGATGCAAGGCTGATGTCCTGTGCAGGCCCACGTGAGGATTGTCAGTGACATGGTTCTCTACTTCTTTTTGTTATGTTTTATTACATTTCAACAGTTTTGCCACTATCTGTTCAAAGTCTTGCCTCTTGGAAGGGCGTTTGCTGAAGCTGGCAATGTTTCTGTGAGGCTTCCCGTCGTCTCTTCATCCCCTCTCAGCCTCCATGGAACTCTTTCCTCTGCCTGGGGAGATCCCCAGCGGTTGCATCACCTTCCAGGGAGGGGGATGCTGGCGATGGAGGGTGCGGCTGGAGTTTACCAAGCACATCAGCTGAGCTGCGCGATCACCATCACGTTTGTGGAAAGCACGGTGGGATCTTTAGTGACCACGAGTGGTCGCGTCTGTGGTTTTACTTTGGATCCCAGCGGAAGCGTTAGACACCATGTGGCCCCGTAGCTACACGCGCCGGCCTTGCTCAGTAGTGACTCAGAGCACAATATTCTTCCTTCCTGCAACGCCCAGGATTTTTCCCCCAACTTTTCCCGGCCCTTGCTCTGCCTGGTGTGTGTGAGAGGCCAAAATCAGAACTTGCCATGTTTTGCAAGATGCTGTTTTACTTCTCCAGGCTTTTCTCTGTGCTTCATCCAACGGTGCTGCCTTTTTTTTTTTTTTTGTGTTGATGGAAGCAGCTTCATGGAACTACCGTAAGCTGCCTCTTAGTAATGACCTATTAGTGAAGCCAACAATAACAGCACTGTCTAGACCATCTGAACACAGCTAAATTATTCTTTTGTCCCTCATTTGCTTTCTCTCCTGACTGTTGAATTGTTTTGGGTGGTCCGTGTTGACCTTCAGGTTTGCCGTTTCTCCCTTGGTTGTTTTTTTTCTATTTCTCGCTCAGCAGAGAAGACTGGAAGAAGACTGTACGAAGACTGGAACTCCAGGTTCCTCACTCGTACACTCACGCTAGAGCCACAGCCATGTAGCAATGCTGGAAACTGCAGTACCTGAAGGGCAGAGGGGTGTGTCTCCTTTTGTCTGATTTTGCGAATTTTTTGGCTAGGTGAATGCCTAGAACGCCGGGGACCTGTGAGTCTGAGATCTTACAGAGCTGAAAACCTGATCAGAGAACGAGGTGTTCTGGTTTTAATGGAAGATCCTGCCAAAATGGATCAGGAACTGTGAAACCAGCCTTCCCACGTCCGTTGTAGCTTACTTCTTCTGTGGGTTCCTTTCCTCTGTGTGCCTGTGGGTATTTCCCCCACCCCCACCCTTTGGGAAACTCGGGTGTTCGAGACCCCCGTTGCATCTGGTTGGAAGTGGTCCTTGGCTGGGTGGGCTGGAGCGTGATCGAACGAGCTTTGTGACAGGAAGGCGATTTAAAAAGCACAACATTGTGGTATTGGTGGGAAGAGGGAGACGGCGGAATGAGTTTCCTACTAAGGGAAATAGCTGAAAATAAAGAGCGAGCTGAGGATGGAAGAAGAGACGCTGGGGACAAAGGGACAGTGCTAAACACAATTGATTTTTATGTTTCATTTTTGCTGTCTGTGTAATCAGCTTTACTTTGTGCTGGTCTTCCATCACAGAAATATTCCTGTTTATGTGTTGCGCTGGGGCGCCAGCGGGCTTTGTCATACATTTCATCCTGACAACCTACAATACCTTAAGTGAATTTGTACAAAGCGGTGCAAGGGTGAAGCTGGGCCAGATCGGCTCACGTTGCACACAGGCAGTGGTTTCCACGAGTCTCCAAGTGCGCCTGGGCTCTGTGGATACTTCACTGGGGTTGTGCAACTTGCAGCTGTTTTGTTCTGGAGCCCCAGTAAAGGCTGGGGAGATGTTTGCCGGGTGGCCTCATGGCTGCCTTCTCACCAGGCTGAAGCGTCGTTGGGTGCTGCCAGTGCGAGATGGGGAGAGCCTGATCTTACACGTCCCCAGGGCATGGGATTCCTGTTGATTCCCCAGCCCTTTCTTCCAGGGAGAGCCTCGCTCCTCAAACCAAGCCAAAGAGAGAGCCAGCAGCTGTGACGCCCCTCTCGCTGGAGAGGCTTGTGAGTGGCATTTGGATTTAATTATGCAGTAAGCTCCAGCGCTTGCTTGAATTTTGACTGAACTGGCTGAGCTGGCTGCTTGTTTCCATGGCAGAAGGTTCTCCACCCTGCTTGGGAGTCAGCTGGGAGACCCCAAGAGCGGTAATTAGGACGTGCAAGAGGCTCGGTCTGGAAAGCCTCAGTCCCTGTGCGAGGCTGTCGTGGAGAGGATGGGAAGTGTCAGTTTTGCAGCCAGTGATGCAGAGTGTGCTCCTGCTCTGAGCATGGTGTGGGGCTTTTTTTGCTTTGTTTTGAACAGCTGAGGCTTTGGTCACTGTCCCTCCAAAACTGCAGTTCTCTCAGACTAAAAACTGAAAACTGTTAGAAGTCACTAAAAAGCTACTTAAGCACACAGAAACACATTGCTTCGAGGAAATGACGTGTTTCTGCTTGTGCTTAGGTCGTGTTCTTTCACAGTCCAGCAGCAGAAAAGAACCTGTCCCGCTGGTCTAGGAGAGCGTTTTCTGACCCTGTTCTGCGGCAGCGGTGCCGTGGGTGTGCATTTTGGGTTTTGACAAGTAACGCTCGTGCGTTGTCGTAGAACATTTCTCAAAAGCCTTCAGAATGCTCTTTGGCATCGGCTTTTCGGTAGATGGAGGAACAAAGATGCTGAGCTGACAGCCTAAATACAAGAAAGACCTTCTCTTTCCTTTTATCCCCTTCTCGTACCCGGATTACTAACACTCAGGTGTTATTTCCCATTATTATTATTATTATTGCCCCCCAGCAAACCCTGCTGTCCCCCCTTGGGACGGGCACT
>NW_010413301.1:0-7843 GCF_000710305.1 Buceros rhinoceros silvestris | reverse complement strand
TGGAGCGCCTTGGCTGGGCGCTGCAGGTTAGGCAGGGGAGCATCTCCTGGCAGAGCGGCTGCCCCTGCCCGGGGCGGGGTGCAGGTGGGAGATGGGGCTGAGGGGCTGGTGTTGCTGGCAGGAGCCTGGCTCTGCCGCTGCCTGCTGAAGCCCTGTGTCCCCATCACACCGAGGACTGCCTTCTGTGTCAGCGAGCTCAGGAAACTTTTGTTGTCACTCGGCTTGGAAAAAAGAACGGGGTGAAGGGCATTTTAGACATTACAGCTTTGGTGGAAAATTCCTGGAGAGCTGTGTGTGGGGGGGTGTTTTTGTGGTTTTTTTAACATGTCCCTTCCCCTTTTCCCTTCCCCCTCCACAGAAAAAGAAAAAAAGGTTTTTTTATTCCTTTTTTTTTGTGTTGTTTATTTTTTTTCTACTACAAAACCTGTCTGGAAAACTATGCTTGTCCCCCGAGGTCCCTTTTACCACAAAAACCCCAACCAAAAAACCCCAGACTATGGGAACTTCGCTCCCCCTCATCCCTGATCTAGAACTGAGCATTGTCTTTTTCCGGAGCGTTCTCCTGAGACAGAGCAGGTTGTGCTCCCTGCCACCCCGCAGACAAACCCCGGGATTTATAGAGGGTGGGGCAATGCAGAAGGGGAGAAGAATTGCACTGCCGTGTACTTTGATGTGATTATTATTGGTTTATTATATTTCCGTCAATCTGTATGTGTATTTAAATGTACACGCATCTTGCCTACAGCACAGTGTAGGTATTTTCCTAATGCCTGATGTGGGTGTAGAGCTCATTTCTGAGCTCTAAAAGTGACACTGGATTTGAACCATTTTCCCCCCTTTCGCCCTTATTTTTGTGATGAGATGGCTCTGGGTGCACAGCACATGTGAGAAGTCTTTTTCTCACAAATTTTTTTCTTTTTCCCACAGCTTCAGTCCTGATACAACCCATCAGGAGGAGCAGGAAAAGAGGAGATGTCATATTTGAGCGTGAGGCCCCAGGACATACACCTCCCTGGGGAAAGAACCACAGTATTTGGGTCCAGTCCTGTCTGCCTTATTATGGTTCTTGTCACCTTTCACAGCGTGGTGGACTTTGAGTTAATCTGCGGGCTGGCTTGGCATGGGGGCGGCTCTGGCCCTGTAGACACCCCGTTCTACATAAAACGCAGCAGCTGTATTTGCATTTGTGCAGCAGTGGCTGCGTGTGCCTCATCCCTGCTTGTCTAGATTGTGGCGTGAACACGGAGCATGCAGCAGCCTCTCACACCCTCCTAACGAGCGTGCCCTGCCCTAGGTCTTGATGGGGTTTTCGGTGCTCATGGTGCGTGTTCTGCAATGTGATGGCTTATAGCTGCATTAAGAGGCCGCAACCAGAGATATAGAAGTGCAGAAAAGGAGGAGATTGGTTTCAGACTGAACGGGTCCTTCAAAGTTCTCTGTGGTTACTGCAGGATCAGAAATACCGTACGGTGTGTCTCTTCTCTCCAGCACAGCTGAGTCTGTTACCTCTCCCAGTGAGTTTGCTGCCCTCTCCCATGGTTTCTCACTGGCTCTAGTTTTGAAAACCAGTTGTGGCTCTTAAGCATCTTTAACAAGGAGGGAGGAAAGGAGGAGAACAACAACCCTGGTATATTCCGTCACCTGCTGTGTGAGCTTTCTGGATCCCGAAAGGTGGCTGTAGAGCACTACCTTACACCTCACAAACTGGATCCAGCGCCCCGGACAGTGCATCCAGCCTTACGGGTCCCTCTGCAAAGGGCCTGACGGGAGCAGATGTGGGCTGTGAGCTGGAGGAGTAGTGGTCACTCCCACTCAGCCACTGGCTTTTCTGAGGGTCTGGCTCACCGGTGATGGAGAAACCTGTGTTTCCAAGACACGATGGGCTGGGAAGGACTGTGGTGTGGTCTTTGACTGCCTCTCCGAACAGGAAGGCTGGACATCATGTCTTTTGACGCACGTGGGTTGAAAGATTGTGTTCATGGGGTGAGGTTGTCTTCCACACTTCAGTTTTCTCCCTCTTTTGCAGATGAAGAAGAAGCTCTGAACTCTATTATGAAGGATTTGGCAGCGTTGGGCAAATGTGGGGGGCTGCTGGACAACAACCGGAATAAAACCAGCGTCCACTCCAGCAAACAGGTAAGGGGCTGCGCTTGAGTCCCCCCCAAGCTGCAGGAGACCGAAGAGGAGTGCACGGTGCTTACCATGCTGGGTGAACCGAGTTGGAATGTGAGAACGGAAGTTAACAGCTGCTGCAGAAGCTCAGTACCTCAGAAATGACATAGTTTTACTGAGGCCTGAGCTTTAGGACCTCTTTTTGCAGAGCTGAAAAGAAGCTACAGACATGCCCGTGTCACAGAGGAGCAATGGGGGAGCAGAGGAGAAGGGCGATACCCCAAATCATTCACGAATACAGTGACAGGGCCTGCAGCTGGGTTTAAATCTCAGATCCCACCCCAAGGCACTTCTTGGTGAGCACTGGAAGCAGCAGAGCTTGTTACAGGCTGGGCAGCAATACGATTTGGGTTAGACAGTTGTTTTCTATTGACAGCGTTGATGGAATTCAGTGTTTATCCCGTGCTCGTTGTTCTTCAGATATTGGAAAGACAGACTGCCAGCTTGGAGCTGTAGACACCCAGGCTCTTCTGGGAGGGATAATGTCATTCTTATATAAAGTGCTTAAATATTAATTACTGCTGCTTGTGCTCCTAAATCCAAATGTTTTGGCCCTGTTGTGCATTCGGAGTTGATTTGGTGAGCAAAAGTGTTGTCCCTTGAGCAATGTCAGAAATGATTTGCTGACAGTTGATATAACGAAAGTGGATTTAATAGCCCGTTTGGGTATGGCACAAATACTATGTGGAGACAAAAGTTGTAAAGAATACTTTTGTCAAAAGAGCAAGAGAAAAAAGAAGGGGAAAAACAATTTCGAGGAGTGGGAAGCTGCTGGAGAAGCACACGAGCAAATCCACTCTGAATTCCATGTCTAGTGCTGTGGCTTAGGACGGGCTTGCAGTCACCTTTGCGACAGCCGAACGCCTAGCAGGGAAGCAAACAGACTGTCGTTTACTGGCGTCCTGCAGATTTCAACAGCACTTGTGCTGCTAACAGAGAACTCTGGATGCAGGGGGGGGAAAATCCTTCCCCAACTCCCTCGAGACTTCCCAGACACATGCAGATGAAAACACGTGCGCACGTAGCGTGTCTGTTTGAAAGTGTGTACTGGCGGTAGCAGCTGTCCCGGTTGAATCACTGGGTTTGTGTTCGGCTCATGCTGAAACCAGTCCAAGCTGTTTACAGAGCTGACGGGAGAAGTTCAGCGCTGGCTCTCCGCAGCTGCAGGCAGAGCGGCCAGTCCAGCACAGCTTTGGATGGCTCCGAGGGCAGTGTCCTCTGCCAGCCGATGGGTGGGGACCGTACCGAGCCATCCCGGCTTGCTCTCAGGAGAGCAGCGCTTTTTAGACTTCCCTTAAACCACGTATCTGCTTTCTCATAGTGGGGGACAGTCCCTGCTGTGGTTTTTGAGAACTGTTGCTGTGAATGCTGGAGATACAGTAAACCAGATAATCAATCAAAAATAAGGAAAATCATAGTTTTCAATGGCTGGATTCTTATCTACAGAAGTTTCAAGTCAGCATCTTGCAATCACGTCCGTATTCACAGCCCGTCCCCTCTCTGTCTGCGTTCACAAATGACCAGTGGTGTGGTGCTCCAATACCAGCTTTAGGATAGTTGCTGCCATTTGCATTCAATTTTATGAGTGATGACACCGATGCTTGGATAAACATCGCCTCCTTCGTGACTTTTCTTCGTATCCAGAAGCGACCAGCCGTAGCTGCGTGCTCGCTGTTCCTCAGAGCTCTCTGCTGGAGGAGACGCAAATGGGCAGCATCCCGCTCTCCTCACGCATCCGGGGATGAGGGCTCAGACCGACAGCCCCAGGAGATGAAGGGCGTTGGAGTGTGTTGAATTGTTGCTTCACTAAATTGGACTAGCTGGGACAAGTCTGACTCGTGGGATGACGGGAGTCTAGTCTCTGAAGCAGGGAGTGGCCAAAGTAGGTGGAACTTGTGGGGACTTGGTTCATGTTTGTAGTTCAGAAACTTTTAATCAACTTGTTTGGGTCACTTTTAAGGTTTTTTCCTTGTTTTTTTAGCACAGAAATTGATGTGTGGGGGAAAGATTGCTTTGGAAATACTGCTGTCATGCCTGTGATTTGTTGTTCCTTTGGTACTTGGCATTGCCTTTTTCTTTCTTTTTTGTTATTTTCTGTGATCAGGTTGGTTGCTTGGACTGAAGGATGCACAGTCTCTCTTCTTGCAGAGGGAGTGTGAGGCATGTGGTATTTAGACACTAAATTTTCCCCTTGGGAATCTCCTTGTAGGTGTCCCTTAAGAGGCCTTGCAGCAACATGCTCCCGTTGAAAGACTTGGGTCTGGACATTCAATTGTTAGTTTAAGAAAAAAAAAAATCTTTTGTTTTCTGTGGAAAAATGCTTTTCTGAGGGATGGGAGTCCTTTAGTCCGTGTTCCAGATTTCCGCTGAAAAACACTTTAAACAAGAATGTGTTGACTAACTAGCTGGTCCCTCTGTGGCTTGCAGCAGTTTTTTGGACCACAGAGAAGCACAACCCAAGTGCTATCTCATCCCTGTCTCCTGAGGGGATCCAGAGTGCTCTCCTGACAGAAGCTGGAGTCTGGAGCCTGCCAGAGAGGGTTCCTGTAGCCCTGGCCCACACAAGAGAGTGGACTGTGGTGGTGTGTGCTACACGATATTTCTTCCCCATAGTATCTACAGTTCAGCTTCAGAACGTCTTGGGAAACGAACATCCTTTGACAAGTTGCATGAAAGCCTGTCTCTCTTTCTTTGCTCTCCTTAGCAGTGGGTTTAGGACTAGGCTGAGGTTCTGGCTCTCCAGTGCCTCGTGGCAGAACAAGCTGGAAATGAGAACAGCACCACTTGGAGCGGTGGGGATGGTTCTCCCTCAGGTAGCCCCGGCGGCCGGCAGCAGTGTGGTGGCTGAGCTTGAATCTCCCGAGTGCCGGCCAGGTGTGTCGCCGCCACAAGCCGCTGCCTTTCTGCCTTGGGCTGGAAGGTCAGAGGCGGGCACCCTGTTCCTTCGGCGTGTGAGCCACGGTCTTTCACAGGGACCAGAGGGACCAGCCTGGCAGTATTCCTGGTGCATCCTTGGAGCTATTATTCCTCCGTTACTCCTTTTATCACTCCACTGCTCCTTGTGCCTCCTCTGGCGTGGCTGGCAGGAGCCCATCCAGGCCGTCTCCTGGACTGCACGGGCAAAGGAGTTTGTTCACGGCAGCGGCTCTGAAGGGGAGAAGGGGGAAGCAGCAGAGTAAAGATCTGTGCTGTGATCATGAAGGAGAAAGATGAGTGGGATAAGAAGGGAAACCGCAAAGAATTAGAAATCCCAACCAAAAGCCTGGAGGAGAAAGGAGCAATTATATGAACATTTATTTTCCATCTGCCTATTTAAGTGCACATCCATTTGTTTATGTAAACAGCGCTGGGAAACTCGCAGCACAGAGCTGGTTGTCAGCGCTGTGTTTCAGTGTGGTGACGGGGCATTGGCGTGGGCGCCTGTCACAGCCGGTGACAGCCATGGTAATCCGACTGCCCGTTCTCCCACGGGAGCGAATTCAGTGGTTGTGAGGAACGTTTTCCCATGCACCACAAATGTCAGACTGCCCCAGAAGGTGTTCTTTTCGCACATCACCTCTGCAGTCTCTATTCTCGGGCATGCTGGATGCAGGACAAGGCTTGCTCATAGCTGGAATAAAATACAGCTCATGTTCTAGGGCTCTCTCTCTGTGTGTCGGTCTTCGGGCAGCCTGAAGGAGTTTGGCTTTTTTTTTTTGGTTTTTGTTTTACCGTTGGGGAGTATGGTGGGGGTTGATAACTATCACCTTGAAGATGGGAGCCTCTGTGAGGAGAGCTGCAGGGATTGCGCTGCCTGGGGCGTAGAAGCGAGCGGTGAAGAGGGGAGCAGCCCCGGCTGGGAAAGCCTCGGCTGCAAAAGCCTCGGCTGCGGACGGCAAAGGCAGTGGATCCCCGGGGTTTGGGGAAGAGGCTTTCCCTTGTCCACGCATGGAGCTGACTTGGGTGCTAAGAGGGTAACACCAAGCAGAAATCCAGCTGGAAGAAAGCCATTCCCTGCCAGGTAGGAGGTTGTGGATAAACATTTTGAAGCTGGCGATTGCTGCTGCTGTACAAACCAAAACTGTCAGCAAGAAGGAGCAGGGAACCCTCCAGGAATCCTCTGTCCCCCGGCCGCAGCTGTGCACGAGCAGGGCTGGCGTCTTCAGAGAAGGGCTGCAAGGACCCAGGGGGACCAGGGGGTCTCGCAGCTCCCACTGCGAGAGGAGTGGAGAGGAGAAGGGGGCAATTCCAGACCCCCCCTTGCTGTCTGATTGCCGAACAGTGCGAAGCGCGTGGGGGTTCTGTGCAGATAATTCCTAACGACGCACATTAGTCATCTCCTGTTGCGGTTTAGGGACGAGGGCCAGCTGTCTGGCTTGGAACAAACGTCCCGTTGCTAAAAGCAGGGGCGAGCACAGAGCTAATGCAGACAACGTGCACGTCGGGGAGGTGCAGAAGTCCCTCCTGCCCAGCCCCGCCGTGCTGATTTCTCCTGGCCGAAGCCAGAAGTCAGGGAGAAATCCCACTGCTTTGTGGCCTCGTGCAAAGGAGTGACGAGAGCCCTAATGCCTGAACGCCGCACTGCTCGGCAGGATGTCCTCCTTGTGTCCTAACCCAGCGAGGAGGGCATGAGAGAAGGGAACGCTGTCCCCCTGCGTACCCTCCAGCACGCAGACACGGGTCGCCTTCATTGCCCCTGTTTTACAGGGGGGGGAAACTGAGGCAAAGTGCCCAAGGTCTCCTGGGGAGGTAAGAGCAAAGCTGGAATGAGCCCCTCCTGGTGCAGCACTGAGGAGAGGAGGAGGCCCCTTGTGCTGCCTTTTCCTGCCTCTCTTGACCTCCGAAGGATTCATGCTGGAGTCTGAGGCTTTGTCCCGGGTGGTTTGTGAGGCAGCCATGGATTCGGGTGGAAGGAGCGATCCAAAGGCCCCATCCCTGTGGGGTGTCAGCATGGCAGAGCTGTCCTCTGCTCAGGTTTGACAAGAGCAGCTCTAAAAACCAGCTGCAGAGGTGGAGTCTGGTGGAATGCTGCTTCTGATGGCAGCTGAGGTGGGGAGGAGCAGAGGGCAGGATGGAGGGGCTCCTTTGAACTTGGTGCTCACCCGGGAATTTACGGCACGGCAGATGTGGTGGTTCGGCTGTCGGTGCCACAGCAGAGTGCAGGCAGCTGGGGAGGTGCCGAGCTGTCTCCTCCAGTGGGTCCCTGCCCGCAGGCAGCGGCATCCAGGCGGTGCCGTGCGGGTGTCCCTGAGCCATGGGACACCCTTCTCTTCTCTGTGGGTATGGCGTGTTTTGCAGCTGGGGAGGTGCCGCGCTGTCTCCTCCAGTGGGTCCCTGCCCGCAGGCAGCGGCATCCAGGCGGTGCCGTGCGGGTGTCCCTGAGCCATGGGACACCCTTCTCTTCTCTGTGGGTATGGCGTGGCACAGCCTCGTTTTTGGGTATGGGGTGTCTCAGCCTCTTCCCCCCGCGATCCGATGGACCCTCTAGGGGGTCAGCACTGCGAGGGTGCTCAGCTTTGGAGCTTCCTCCAAAGCCGCTTCCATTTTAGGCTGACAGCGTGTTTTCCTGCTCTCTGCGTGTGCTTTTATTACAAACAGCAGTCAGCTCTTCAGGGAGCTCTGCATAAAATCATGATTCACCTCGTTTGGAAACACTTTTTCCATTTTTTTCCAGCGTTTTCCTTAATCCAAA
>NW_010413300.1:33033-33560 GCF_000710305.1 Buceros rhinoceros silvestris | reverse complement strand
GGCGTTTTACTATTAAACTTTTTTGTGTTTCTACCTCTCATATATGTAGTCTGTGTGTTATCATTTCCTTTGCCCGACTAAAGCCTTAATGAGCTCGTTAACATGCTGATAAGCCGTTAACAAGCATCAAAAGTTTCTCTTGTGTATGGTTTGGCTGGTTTTGCTTTTCCAGCCGACACACTATTTCGTCACATCCCTTTCAGTGGGAAACAGCTCCCCTTTTCAACCTGCGACACGGTGGCAACTGATCCTGATGCCATCTGAAAATACCAGCAAACATCTATTTGTTAGGAATTTCAATATGACCTGTGTCTCAGCAGTTGGCAGGTTGCTGGGTTGTTACACTGATATCAGAAAAGGTGTTGAAGCCAATGTTTTATTGAGTAAAATAATTGGAATATATTCTAATGTCGTGTTTAAAATCAAACAAAACCATCCGACTTCCCTGTCTTCTCTTCCTCAAAAAAAAAAAAGCCAAAGGAAAAAAAAATACACACCTCCCCCCCCCCCACACTATATTTTTGACC
>NW_010413300.1:3850-32961 GCF_000710305.1 Buceros rhinoceros silvestris | reverse complement strand
AAAAAAAAATACCCCCCCCCCCCCCCCCCAAGCTATATTTGTGAAGCAGATTTGTGGAATAAAATATTCAGCTGTGAGGGAAGAAGAGGTGGATCCCAGCTTCTACAGCTCTTACTGAATGCACTTTGCATTAGTCCCTGTGTTTAAAACCTGAATTCCAGAATTTGACCTTCCATATTTACAGATACCATTTGCAGTTCTGCTGGGCAGTCATCTTGCTCTGAATACAAGAAATTTGAAATTACACTGTAGAGCAGTCGTAAGGTAAATTGCACTGGAGGAAAAATGCCATCATGTCTTATCTTCCTTGAGGTGTAACTTCACCTGTGAATTCATTTATGTTCCTTCAATAAACCAACCTAATTCACGACGTACGTCTGAATACTGACAGGTTTTTTTAAAAATAAATGTCTTTGGTGTAGGAATACTATGATGGTATGTTTATTAATTTTCTCACTCTTGGTGAATTGTTAGGATTTAATAAATTGTTGAGAGGTTAGTACTTCATAATAGTTTGCTTTCTTTCAATGAGATATAGTTGGGAAGTGTGCAAAAGTCGTAGAAGAAGAGAACGTTTTTTTATTTTGTTGTTATTCTTTGCTCTCAAAGGTGAATAAAGCAATGTCAGTATGAGAAAAGTTTTGAGACTAGGGCAGAATTTTCAAAGTTGACCCCCACCAGCCCTCTGTCTGTGTCAAAAGTAGCTGGGATTGCTTGCTCTGGGCTGTGATGGGTCAGATGCAAGTCTTCAGTAAAGTAATATTCTCTAGTAAGCCAATACTTTTCTATGTCTCATATGATGTCTATTTTCAGATTCATCCTGGAGAGCTGCAGTAGAGTCCTGTCACTTCTGTAACATTTTTAGTTGTTTCTCCATGGAATTTGATTTTTTTTTTTCATGGGCTGCTTTCCAGAGAAATCTTATGGTGTGGGATGAGTGAAAACTGAGAGAGGGGAGAGACTCGAGGGAAAGGAGAGACTTAGAGGGAAAACTTGGCTGTAATTTCTCCAAAGGCTGAGGTCTATAAATAGAAGTATGGAAGCAGTAAACTATTGTTCTCTGTAACTGACTGTACCATGGGAAAATTAAAACTGTAATTACACACTTGACAACATTCTTCTTAAGTATGTAAATAAACAACACTGGTACTTTTTCTGGCTTATATCTCTAGTTTGAACATGAGTCAGAGTAGCAAAAGGGAAAATGAGTTTCTTAAAGGAAAGTTCTGAAAAGTGCTGTGGGGAGAGGGGGAAGCTCATGCTGTCACAGGTTGCTCTGAGAGATGATGGTACCTACGGTCTTGGAAGGATTCGAAAGTTGACTTTGGACAGGCATTATCACTTCTAGAACCAGAGATTGTCTGCAAAAATATGCCGTTAACCTCAGAAGGTGCAGTTAGGTAGAAGAAACTGAGCTAGAAAGTAAACTGAACAGAATTAGTTCTGTCCTAGCTCAAACCAGGACACTAGGCAAAATTTTCCTTATGAAGTTCACTCATTTTGGTGGTGTATATAACACATTACTTTATTATAACTAACCGTAGAGAAAGTGTCCTTTTAGAGAAGAGATGATTCCAGTTTGTCACAAGTTAGGTCAGTGTCTTCTGTGCCCTGCAACTGGTTCACACATTCCATTTACAAAGCAATTTCAGGCAGAATCAGTCTGGCTAGTATGGATGTCTGGAAAACGTTAAACTTTACATCCTGAGAGGTACTTGCATTTCAGAGAGGACTCAGAGTCAGACACCAGGTTTTTCTTGTCCCATGCTCATGAATGTAAACCATTTTTAGAAACTTATAAAAATACATCCTTATGCATTTGTGTGACATAAGTAGAGCATAGAAATGAGTGTAAAATGCTTTTACTTGGTGATTTTTTTATTTCACATGTAATTTGGTTAGTAAAGCTGAATCTTGAAAAGGGTCTACTTTGAATTTAATTCATAGCAGGATACATATAAATGACTTATTGACTGTAACATGTCAATAAGAAAATACATTTTGTGTCATTTCAAGCAGCTACAGAGAAACACGAAAACAAAGACATTTTGCAGCAATTTAATGTTACATTGTTGGGCACTGTAACATACCGGTGATAGATACTGAAAACAACAACATTCTCATGGATTCTGTGAGTAAGGAAAACAAAAACCAAACAATCTCTCTTCAGAGTTTTACACTTAAGTGTCTTCCATGTCTCTTTTAGACTCTGCTTTAGTTCGACTAGGCTAATTCGTATTTCTGATTTGATCATCCCTTGACATTTACTTGTCATCTATTCTGAGGTGTTAAGAAAACTGTAGAACATGAGAGGTGTATGAGACAAAGGGCTAGAAGGTAGAAATAGAACTACTAGTGATACCTTCTTGACACTCACTGAATCTCAGGCTGGAGAAAGCAAATTAGCTCAGCTTTTTTAAAGTATAAGGGATTTGGATTTCTATATTCTTGAAAGGTTAATGGGAAATGTGTCCAAATCCCGTGACTTTCTTCTGCCATAGTCTTCTATGGAAACATTAATCTAAAGCTGCTTTGAAAGAGAAGATTGACCTAAAAATGAATTTAAATGCTAAAAGAATCAAACATTTTCCTACTTATTTTTATAGCATGAGTAAAATAACTATTTGCATTGAATACTGGCACAAATGAGGTTGGTGCAACACTGGAACAAGTTGCCCATAAAGGCTGTAGATGCCCCCATCCTTGGAAATATTTACGGTCAGGTTGGATAACCTTTGAGCAACCTGATCTATTTGAAAATGTCCCTGCTCATCGCATTGGACTTGATGATCTTTGAAGGTTTCTTGCAACCCAAACGATTCTATGAAAGTGGATATCATTCTAAAAGTTTTCAACATCCATGTGTCTTCACAATGAAACTATAATTTCATTGTAGCAGTGTATTTTTTTTCAGTTTATTAGCACTGTCAAACTGTCAGTGATTGAAAGAAATAATAATCTGGAGCTTTAACTTTACTGCTACATCTTTAAAGTGATAATTTAATTTTCCTATCGTAACTTGTTTCCTATATTCAATTCTGTTGGCATGTATTATTGCATTTCAAATTCCATTAAAGTTGTGATTATAAAAGAGGGTAGGTTTTTTTTAAACTCAAGAAGCAATTTGATAACTTCCAGGTGTAATTACAGTACCTCCTGATGATCAAGTAATCTTGATGATTAAAACCACCACTTGACAAGTATTTTCTTGTTTTCACTTACGACATCATGCAGAAGCTGAAGACAGCAAGTAAAACAGACACTTTAGAACACGTAAGTAGATGCATTTAAAAATTTCAACATGGAAAGAGAACTATTTTTATCCTCAAACAAAGAAATATTTTTCTTGTTGTTCATTACTTAGGATGAAATTTTTCATCCCTTAATATTTATTAGAATTTGCTTTGTATGGATCACAAACTGTATCAGACTTGTTTTTTTTTTTTCTTTTAAGTTCTTCCCTCACTCCTCTGGTGTGGAAATCAAAATTGTATCATATTAGAAACAGTGGCCAGCAGGAGTAGGGAAGTGATTGTCCCCCTGTACTCAGCACTGGGGCCTCATGCACCTCAAATCCAGTGCTCAGTTTTGGGCCCCTCACTACAAGAAGGACATTGAGGTGCTGAAGCGTGTCCAAGGAAGGGCAACAAAGGTGGTGAAGGGTCTAGAGAACACATCCTACAAGGAGTGGCTGAGGGAACTGGGATTGTTTAGTCTGGGGAAAAGGAGGCTGAGGGGAGACCTTATCACACTTTGCAACGACATGAAGGGAGGGTGAGGTGGGTGTTGGTCTCCTCACCCAAGTAATGAGCAATAGGACAGGAGAAAATGGCCACAAGTTGAACTAGGGGAAGCTTATTAAATAATTTTCTGAGCAGCAGTGAGTTACAAACACAAAAGAGAGAGATTGCTATTTGCTTCCTGTCCATAAGAATTAATGACATTTATATAGTTTTTCTGAACAAGGCCTAAGGAAGTTGAATATGTCTTGGAGAGATCAGATACTTTTACTGCTTTGAATAGAATAAAAAAGAAACACCACTGACAAAACATACCTGTGAGTAATCTTTATTTGGTAATGCCTCCTGAATTCTTCCTTGTAGAGGATATTAAATAGTGCTACACTACAAATGTTTTGTGTCTTGTACAGAAGAAAATGGAAATATACTTTGAATAGAGTACATAAGAGAGCTAGTTAAGAGTCAGCAATTACACAATAACCATCAGTCAGCAATGAGGTTTTAAAGTTTGTATTTATTCTCACAAGTTGTCCAAGTATATAATGGAATATAGTTTTTAAGGCTTAATCGTTAGCAATTTTGGCATGTGTCTAAACAGAAAGCATTGTGGTATGTTAGGAAAATGACAGAGAAATAGCATTTACAGCCTTTAAATAGAGTGGCTACAGATCACCTTCGTCTCTCAGGGATGGAACTTGGAAGCATCGTCATTATATGATCATTACGATTAAATGTTTCAGAATACACTTGAGCTAAAAAATGATGCATAGAAAATTGGTCACATGGTTTATTATTTAAAAAAAATTCCATTCCATTTTTCATATATTACATTGAATTACCAGGAAAGGCTCTCATTTATGTTTGCCTCATCTTAGCTATTTGCTTTTTTAGTGGGCAGAATAATTAGGATGACATGCCTTTTGGTTCACAATCAGAAGGAACAACTCTTCAGAAGGGGAAAAGCCTGCATAGTCTGACCAGACTAATGCAATGTGCTTTAAAAATTACTTGTAACTGCAGTCCAGTTTAAATACTATAGCAACTCAGTGTGGACCACTGTTTTCCTGTAATGAAAATCTATCAAGTTTTAATAATATCTAAGCTGGGGTTTTGATAAGTAGACAGGTGTTCGTACTAGGCAGGTAATTGGTTTTAGATTGATAAGCTCAGTAGTCCAGTTTACTACTTAGTACTCCTGTGGACATAAGAAGAGGTCAAGAGTATAGAGCAGGAGCACAGGGATGAGCAAGGTCACCTCTTGATGGCAAAATGTCTTACGCTTCCTAGGAGATTTCAACCTTGGTCTTATTTAGCAACGTTGATGTCCATGTGGATTTCCCTGGAAAAAGAAGTGGGCATGTATTGTTAGAAAAACCTGTACCCTTGATTGTCCTTGTTTGTAGGAAGTCTAAATAAATTTGTCAGTGTACTTCTTTCATTCCTGCCCTTCCAATATTCTACTTTCTCCCTTCAAATCAGAGCATAATACCACTACTGATATAATACTAATGCTGCCTGAGATAGGTGATTTAATGTGCCAGGGTTTGAATAAGGTGTGCACTTTTGGGAGTATGATCAAGGTGGAATAGGATGTTGTTAATGGGTTTTCTCCGTTAGTTGAATAAAATATGTTGAAGGTCTGGTAGCTGTTTTAAAGAGGGCAGGAAGCTTCTTGCTGCCTCTTTCTGTCTCTTGCCAAATTTCTCCTTTCGTTTTCCTACTCCTAAAATCAGGGGTTTTATTTATAGATTACTCATAACAACCATAGATATGTTGGAACAGATACATAAGCAGAAGCTGCTGAAAACTTCAGTATGTTACAGTTTGGGAATATCAGAATACCATGCCAGGAAGTACTTCTAGGTTAGGCTCAGCTATGTTGTCAAAGCTGTGCTCTGAAATATCAGAGTCAAACTACTCTTTCCAGAATGTACTGCCGGAGCGCAGTTTTTCCAGTGCAATGAGTCAACAGTAGAATTTAGCCTTTAGTGCAGATTCTGCAAAAACTTATGCCTGACTTTTGTCTAGAAGATTTATGTTAGATAGTACTTAGCCGTATTCACATGCATATGTGCACATGCACACAAACATATTTCTGATTTGCAAGGATACTGAAGTTTGATTTTAGGTAAAGGAAAGATCTGTTGGGTTTATTTTGATTTTTTTTTTAACAAAATGTATAAAACCTTGTATTTAAAGTGAATATTAATCTGGAGATTACTATTGTACATATGAAAGTATCAATCTGTCAAAATGGAAACTTCTGTTGAAAAAATACCAATTAGTGAAATTCCTGAGGCAATATTCTGAAAGGGAGCTTGAAAGCTCTGGAAAGGATGTTTGCTGCTCTGAGTTCATCGTGTGGCCAGGGATGGGTCAGAAGAGTGGCAGGCCCTAGGGCAGCTGCATGACAAAGGTGCCTTCCTCCTGGAAGTTTATGCAAAGATGTTCAGTGTTGATTAGTTGGAAAATTCCAGTTAAGGGGCTTTTTGAAATTTTTCTGAAATGGTCTGCCTATTAGTTTGACATACTTTTTGTGTGGCTGGATTTGTGCAAGGTTTCCCCTATGTGTGGCCACTATCCTCTTCCTTGCCTGCATTGGCACACCGCGGCAGGGAAAGAAGAGTTCTTCCATACTGCAAAAGGCAGCAGCAGAAGCACTGAAGCCAGACTAATTTGGAAGTGGCATGCACTGCACTGTCTGCTTTTGCTGAGATTTAGAATTAAGAATTAAGTTGAATGCTCAGAAGTTCATGGCAGTTACTTGGGTTCGCTTTGTAACAAATACCTGTTTCATCCTAGGGGGGAGTAGTAGAATGTGTAAGGGCATGAGATCACCTGAGCAACAGATACCCTAACTCGCAGCTGGGGCTCCAGCAGTCTGTGGTTGAAGGTCTGGTTTGGTGCTGCAGAGCAATGTGATGTTGTCTGATCTCTATTCTGAAAATTATTAAAATGGGAGTTATTTTAATCCTGAAAGTATTAGAGGAAGAATACTGATAAGAAAAGGTATTAAACTGCAAGAGAAAAAGCAGGGAATTAGAAGTTGATGACTGAGTAAGGTTATGTTGATGACTGAGGATTATCCCAGTCTTAGGAGCAATAGTGATTAGCTGTTTTCTACTGAGTAATGACTGCTGAAAGAGTGGAGAGCGTATTAACATTGACCTACTGTTTGTTACACCTGGGCGTCTCTCGTGGGTATTTCTGAACTTTGTATATCCTGCTTTGAAGAGGCTCTTGGCACCTGGTAGAAGTTGCTGAACAAAGTGATCAAAGATTTTTGTCTAAATAAAACCACAGACATAGTTAACAAAAAAATACAACAAAATCTCTTGGGCACTCTTGGGCTGAGATTTGACCCGTAGCTCGTTAGGGGCAGTAGCAATTTAAGCAGGCTATCTTCTTGTGTTTGGTATCTTTCAGTAGTGCCCCAGTCTGAGTCCTGCATAAGTGTATGAATGCTTGTGCTGTTCTAGCACAGAGCAAGGAGTAAAGCAGGAAAGCGCTAATGCACGCAGAGTTACAGCTGGAGAAGCCACAAAGAACCATGAGAGTCAGGTGTAGAGGTAATGAAAACAGACCAGAAGTTTTATCTTGACGTAGAGCTCTCTGGAGTGACAGCTTTCCGGATTTCTAAACACAGAGACTACATCTTTGATTGTACATACTGCCTTTGGGGAAATAAGATTGCATGTGGTGGTGGTATTATTATTCCTCAGCTGGAAGAAATATTATGTTGTTATTTTTATTATTATCTTGTTTAGAAATGAGATTGTACTAAGTAATATGACTGACTTAATATGTAATCTTGCTTTCTACTGCAAAGGAACTGGGCTTGCGTATTATTAGCTCTGTGCTTGAACTATAGGGAGTAATACAGGAGAAAATGCACTAGGTGTAGTAGGAAAAAGTGTTAACTATTCAATATAGTAAAGACTGGGAACTATGTAACATCAAGTGACGGGAAGAAAAAAAAACTGATTAAAGAATACATTTTTCAAAATATATATTGACTTCCAATGTTCCTGTTATGTTCAGTGTTTAAATACAAAGGCAAGTATCCGAGGGAGAACCTAACAATCAGACTGGGAGGTGGATATTGTTGTCTAGAGGAAAACAAAGACAATAAGTTACTACTTTTAGCTACTTTAAATGCCTTTTGAGTTTCAATGCAATATTGAAGACTTCACTTGTTACATTATTATCTTATGATAATGCTCTAAGAAGATGATGCAGTATGTGTTGCACATCAGTGTTTGTTCATAAAAAACATTTCTGCTCCTTTATTTCCTCTGTTGTTACTTACTCTTTGGAGGAGGCAAATGGCAGTTAACTATGAGCAAGGTGAATACTCCTCTGGCATGAGTGCAAAATGTAACAACGTGGGTTTTGTCAAGAATGGTCAGTACTCTGATGGTTTAGAAATATGTATGAAGACTTTATTCTTAGTCAAGGTAAAATTTATTTAAAAAAATAAACATATTTTAGCCTTATTCACCTTTGTAAATGAAGTGAAAGTAAAGGAATAATGTCTTAATTCGTTTGAAAGTGGTGTCATTTACATTAATTAAACACATAGATCGGTGATCTTGGAGAAGATCTTTGTCAGGTGAAGCTAAACCAAAGTCGAAGAAAAACCCTCCACAGAAAAACCCTCTTGTCCATGGGAACAAGGACAAAGCACAGTAGAAGGCTGATGATGAAAACTCTTAAAAGGAAAAAAAAAATAGAGGCCTTACATGAGGAGAAAGGGATATTTCTGAGAAGAAGAGAATTATTGCAATGTGCAGTAGTTAATGGAAGAACAGTAAAAGGTAAGAAAAAAAATTTGACACCTTGCACAGGTGCAAAGAGATGTTCAAATAATTTTAAGAAGTAAAGAGAAGCTGGCAAACAATAAATAATCCACTCCTGGACATTTGCAGAAGAGGAGCTGCACACCATGAAAGTGTTTGATGAAGCTGTACAGCCTAATGATTAAACATAATCCTGTGCATAATAATCTCAGCTACTTTCCAGAGGACAATGATACCTTGAGAAGTTATTACAGAAATAATTTTAATAACTAACTATAAATAATGTAGATTTTTATGGATAGGATACCTGTAAAAATTACTTCCATTACAGTGGTCAAGTCTTGTGACTTTGCTGGAAGAGATGGCTTTCTGATGAGAGGTTTAAACAATAATTTGTGTTAATAAGAAGTTTAAACCATAAAGTGCTTGAAAAACTTCAATAATATGGATATATTTTTCCAATAAAAGTTTTTAATCTTGAGGTAATTCCTACCCCCCTCCCCTTTACCAGGAAACATTATGTGAGCTTTTGTTCTCTCAGCTTCTTAATCCATGACTTCTGTCTCTTTTTTTTTCATCATGCTTGATATGCAAATAACACCCTGCTATGCAAGCTTATCTGTGAGATTGTGAAATGAATCTCTGGATCAGTTTTATGGTGCTGCCTCCAAGGGCCTAAATTGATGATAATTGCCATGTGTTTGGATGGACCATTGTAGAAAGATCCACTGTTATTAGACCGATGCCCTGTTGCTGAAGATAATCTCCCTCGGTCCTTCTATTCTGATGGATAATTTAAAGGAAGACGTGAAGTCTTATTTGTACTTTTAGTGTTAGGTTTTAGCTGTAGAAGTGTGTAATAGGTAGTAGCCTCGTGTAAAAATGAGTGAAATTCATGGCCTTTTTTCCCCAGGGAACTTTTTTATGATGGCAAACTGGGTAACAGAATGCAATAACTCTTCCTGTGGTCAATAACAAATTATAAACATTGAGGTATGGAGAGGACACAGGATGACTATTTCATTGCTGTGGAAACACAAGGGGGAGGGGCGTGGAATTAAGTACTTGTGAAGCGCCAGATGCGGACATCTATAGATGTGAATTATTCAGGACCTTATTCTCTCTAGTCATTCAATTTAGGCCAAATACATGGCTGCTTTTCTGCTCCTTTGAACTGTAACTACCATGTAATATGTTGTGCTTATTTTCCGAAATAAGTAGCTCAATTTTCCTTTCTGAGGCTCTTTACAATATAGAGGATATATGATTTAGACACGAGAAACATTCCATAATGACTTGTGTAGACCATGAAGAAGATCTGGCAAAAGAAGGATCCTCTGCAAGATTAGTTTCTCATAGATGACTGTGAAGACATTCTGTGGAATAATAGTGTGTCCTTTCTCTTCAAGAGCTCACCATGGCTTTGTGAGAATGATAATGCAGGCATACGACTCTATCCCACACCTGCTTGATCTGAATTCTTCCACATCCTTGAATGACCTTAAAATATAGTTGTAGTGGCAGAGGGTCAGTTAGCTAAGTTCTTTTAAATATGTCTGCTCTTTTCCATGTGGAGCTGTTGCCGTATAACTTTTAATCATGTTCCCGAAATCTCATTCTTTGTGCTTGGTCAGTCACCTGTGTGTTTATTAAAATGCTGTTGCTCGTTTGCTTATATAAATATAGCATTGTTCTAAGAGCACCTAGATTGCGTATTCATTGCTCGGAGCTGAAACTGTCAACTTCGAATGGCTTTTATCTGGTTTTGTAGAGAACACGCTAAATAGTTTGGGTTTTTTTAATAGCTCAGTGATATTCTTTCTTGAATTTTCTGCTTTTCTTTTGTAGTTCAGAATGCATTACCTCATTTCAGAACATGCTGTCATCCTGTTTCAGAGCAGGGCTCACCTGTTGTGGAGGTTAGATTTGTGAGTCCTTTTGTGGCTTCTACTTTGTTAGGCATTTTCTCTTTTATATCACCTGGGTTCCTAACTGGAAAGAAGATGGTGTTTATAGGGCTGCAACAACAACAGCAAAAATCCCAAACTCTATAAAGCTAGAAGAGATACAGCACACTTGCAGCTGTTGTTAGATGTAATACCACAGCAGCAGCTGACGGGCGTTATGACTCGCATTGCAGCCTATCTGCTGTTAAAGCACCGCTTCTGTCTGAGAGAGAGGTTCACAGCACAGAGCTGAGAGAATTATTCAGGGTGCACAGCAGGTCGGGGGCAGAGCAAGAACCAGAGCAAGGTGTGAGGAGCAGCCCAATACTGGGAAGACAAGCCTTTGAACAATTTATTTCCCTAGAGGCACGTTACTCCATTCTTTGATTTTGAGTGAGCTTTCACGTCAGTGAGGTTTAACCCACTGTTTTTACAAAAGAGGCTTTGTGATGTAGTTCTGAAGTGCTGTCACTGTGATATTTTGGTTCCCACGTAGCTGATTCATGGGGATTTGATCTTTGTTAGGAGTGGCAATGACGTTACTCATACTCTGCTTGTTCATCAGCTCTAAATTCACAAAGGACACTTTCTGTAAGTGGTACCAGCAAGAGTTGCAGTTACCAACTTTCAAAGTATCTGTGAATTGAATTATTCTGGTTCAAGCTGGTGGCTTTCTCACAATGACACCAGAAGCTCCAGCTCTGCCAGGAATCTCAGTTCTTCCAAGAAAGAGCTCCTCCTTCCACCTTCTTTATCCTTGGGAGGGTAGCTGCAGAGAAAAAGCAGAGGTTTCTGCTCGTGAACTGAAGAGGGTTTTGTGTGAGTTGGAGGAGAAGAGTGCAGAAATAGATTGGAATGGTTCCTTTCTCTCCACTACCCCTCTGAGTTCAGCTTTTGCTCTTCTCTCTTCCCATTCACTCTCAGGGATACTAAATCTGGAAGGGGCCAGAAAGGAGCTTGCTTTAAACAGACAGGTAAATGTTCATCAGATGCTTTTCTCTCACTCTCAGCTCAGCTCTCTCAGCTCAGCAAAAGTGTGCAAAATTGTGTTGTTAGGAATTGGTAGACTGAAAAAACATTGTTAAAATAAAGGTAATGAAAGCAAATACAACTGGAAGTCATAATGTTAAATATAAGGACTTCTGAACATAGCATCTCTGTGCATGTAAGTGTATAATTGCATGTTGCAAGGTAGTATTAATGTCTTTCAAAATTCAGCAATAAAATTCATTGCACAGTGTTATTTTTAACATTTTTCCAGTAAGTGTGGTCTCTATCTGCATTTTCCTAACCCCTTGGAAGAGCTCATAAATAGAGACCAGGCAAGAACTGTAGATGCAGTTGACTATATTTATAAATTATGATGCATTATGGGTAATGTGCTATAAAACATAATACTGGTAGATTGTATCAATTTTATAAGTGTTATTGGTCAGCCTTCTATTTTCTTTTAACTTTTTGGGGGCAGTGAAAGTAAACGGGCTTGGAAATTAAAAATCAAGCTGTTTTCTCACAGATTCTTTGAGAATTGCTGTGTGATTTTTATATTTCTTTTCAGTTTTTTTTTTTTTATCGTTCTACTGAGATGCCAGTGTTTCAGGGAAATAATAAGGAATTGTAGCCTACACTGAAGTAAGACTAGACATCAGCAATACAATGCTGTAGAAGTTAATTTCTCCTGGGCTCTTCTAGGTAGCAGGTATTCAGTGCTAACCTGCAAATCTAAGTAATCATAAAAAAACCCAAACAAACCACAAACCGTTTTTCTTTTTTTTCCACCAGAAGTTCTGTACTACTTTCGATCATTCTGAATCTCTTTTTATTATGTTTTTAAATTGATATGTGACTGTAGGTGCTGTACCATCACTCTTAGCAGCAACCTTAGCTCACTAAGAGTCCTGTTCCTGAGGAATTAAACAGAGGAAATTTTAATGATTACTTGCATTACTGTTGCCAAACCTCCTGAGTCCTCTGCACTGGCTGACTGGAGCCTGAAGTGCCAGGATTTCCCCTCCTGCTGTTGCTGTGCAGACGTTGATTCACCACAGTTAGTGATTAGTGTTTGAAAGATGCAGTACAAAACCATGAATTCAAGACATGATTTGAGTTTTGTTTTGTTTTCTGAAAAATTCACCGATGTTTTTTACAAGCGCTTTGTTAGAGACAGAAGATGGAATTTTCTGGCTTTGTGGATGCATCATTCATTACCCCTTGTTAATCTCTGGCAAATATGGCAGTGTTTTGCTTGAAGTGTACGTTATTAAAATCTGCTCTTTTTCCGTGAAGGAATGTGTGTGATTTCTTAACTGGTCATTAGTAGTGATCAAAGCAGTTGAAACTGTCTTGGTAAAATTCACAGATTGTGCCCCTACTCTACTCAATCTCATGTCAACTTTTACTACTTGTCTTGTAAACTTTAACATCTTTTTCCAGGAACTGGTATTTACTTGGTATTTATTCAGCACGTAGAACAGTGGTTCATGATTTACATGATATCATGAATAGCACCAAATGAGTAGGACCAATAATTCTAACATGGTATCTTATACCGAGTCAGAAGAAAAAAAGCTGCTACAGTCTGAGACACTTGACCTTTTATCTACAGCATAAATAACTCCAGTGGGTTCAGATGCTCAATTCTTGGACAAGAATTTGCTCTTGGAACATGTCAGCTAGACTTCTGTTTTACTGTTCTTATTTTTGCAGGTGAACATGCTTGTAAAGGTTGTTCTGAACGCATTCTTAACCCTGTGATCTCACAGGTCCAAAAAGTAAATAGTGAAAAACAAACCGTTTCTGGTCCCCAAACAATTCCCCTTTTATTCCTGAAATGGAGAAGACAAACGCTTGCAAAACTTGCTTTTGCAGTTTTGCAAAAATATTGCAATCTTTCTATAAACATTGCTTCAATATTCTAAACCCACTGCTCATTAAACTCCCACTGTTTTTTTTTATACTGTTTGACATCTAGACCATGATTTCATGAGCAGTTAGAAATAGGTCATAAATCATAATATAATTTTTTCCTACACGTTTTACCTCTGATTCAGCTGCAGAGGGCAGTTTGACACTGTTTAAAAAGAGAGTTAACAGTTAAACCATTTATAATTTAAAAGCAGTTAGAAAAATCATATAGAATTTAACATGCTTTTTCCATATGGAAAGGTGTGAAATTTTGTTTTCATTGGTTATTCCATAGCCCTTCCCAAGGATCCATTTTGTGTTCTGAGGTGACCTCAGACAAGCAGCAATGTTGAAGATGATCTCTGAGAGGCTTAAATGCCAGCAAAACCTTCTCTTTTATTTTAATTTAATTTAATTTATTATTTTGAAGGAGTGAAGCTGAATGCTCTCAATGTGAGGGCGTTCCTGGG
Source organism: Buceros rhinoceros silvestris (assembly GCF_000710305.1). Classification (NCBI taxonomy): domain Eukaryota; kingdom Metazoa; phylum Chordata; class Aves; order Bucerotiformes; family Bucerotidae; genus Buceros; species Buceros rhinoceros. Next base: position 19,102 of record NW_010413300.1, on the reverse strand, counting down.
AGCATGGAAGGTTCAGGAGCACGTCTGAAATGCTTGTAAACCAGTGCATGCAAGTGCAAGAAACAAACAGGGTGAACATGCAAGCATTGGTCATTTCCCAGAGCTATGATATCATTAATATTAGTGAGATGTAGTTGAATGAGTCCCACAACTGGAGTGTTGTGTTGGAGGGCTGCAGGCTGGGCAGGTGAGGTGGAGAATGAATGGGCGCTGTTTGGGAGGGAGAGGTTTGATGGTATAGCCTTTACATTGAGTGACTTGCTTGTATGCATACTGAAGTTGTTATGAAACACAACCGAAGCAAATTCTTTCTTCTTCTAGTCCAGAGCCTTGAAACAGAACCGAAGGGATATGATGGCACGCAAGCTGGGTGTTTGCCACAGGAGGACAATATCTTCTACCATGATCCAGGTTTTCAAAATCCACTGCAGTGCGTATTGGCAGCTACACTGGCGATGTAACCAGGAATTGGTGCAGAATTACCACGTATCTCCGTGCTTGAAAGACGTTTTAATAGTAAAATAAAGAGTTGCTAAGAGAGCGAGTCCATTCTGAGGTGTCTTTCCTGCTGTTCTCTTTAGGACTCAGCTGACACCTTCTTGTATTTTATAAATTTTCTCTGAACTATAGTCTGACAGAAATCAGTTGTTTACAAATATAAGGTGCTTTCAGGAAGAATCATAACTTCACATTTTAAAAAAATAAATATTTTGCTAAAGCTAAATTCATAGTAAAATAATTTTAGCAGCCGGAGATTCTGTTGCAATGTCTTCTTGGAACTTGCAGTTAGGATCAATGATGTACATGGCCACATATTTAGCCTGTATCTTGGTGAAAGAAAAAACAAAGTTATTTAAAAAGGTTAACTGAAACTGAAGTGTTTATCTCTCTGATCCTCATGGAACTAAAATGAGAAGCTTCTTAAAAAGGACGCACTCTTTGGAGCCTCAGCACATACCTAAATTACAGGCCTGATCTAAAGCTATTTAAGATCAGTCTAAGTAGCTTTTTCTCTTTGAAGATGTTGAATTGGCTTCTTAATCTCCTTAGTGTAATTTAAATAACTCTTTCTATTGGAAACATCAAAACTGAGTTTGAAGCTCTCAGGTATCAACCATCCTATGGCTGGGATTAGAAAAAAAATTCATAAACTGAAGAAACACTGATTTAAACACCAGTTTTCATTGTTATGTGCAGAAGAGAATTATATATCTTTAACACGTCACCTGAGGTCTTAAGTAACCTAAACCAGAATTATTTTAGGATTTACTAGCTGTTTTAAATAAACTGAAAAGATAGCAGACACCCTCAGTATTTCTGGTAATCAAGGAGGTTTTTATAGCAAACTTAGTGGATTGTTAGTAAATTTGAAGTTAATGTTCCATGTCATCCTAAGTAGAACAAGATCATTATTACTTAAATTTTACCCATAGAGGAAAATCACTATTGTCACTAAATAATAGACACACAGAAATACTTTCTCTGTTGGAAGGAAGCAGAACAATTTCTTGGGACCACAGATCACTTAATTTGGAATCCTGTCAGTTACTTAAAAAGAAAAGAAAAAGATACACATTGTATTTTTTCTGCGGGCAGTAGTATAAATCATGGAGTTACCTGTCTTATAAAGAGCTAATCAAGATTTCAGGTTGCATGATTAAATCAAGGTGCTTTAAAACCTGAAATGCCTATTCTTCTGCTATGATTCATAGTATCACATAGAGCAGAACAATTTTTCAAAGCATTTCCACATAGGCTTACAATGGCTATGAGCTATGACACAGCCATCAGAAAACATCTGGTTTTGAGGCAAAAATGTCAAGTAATGGAGAACTAGCTACCCCCAGCACTTGTTTCAGTGTCAAATTACCTGAATTTAAACATGTACTTCTTCCTTGCAATCCAAATAATTTTTGGTGGGTTTTTTTTGGTCAGCAGATTTTGTCAAATAGCAGGTGGGGGTCATTATTTCTTTTAAAAAAGTTGTAATGGAAAAATAATCATAATGTAGGTTTTTGTGAGCCTCAAACCCAAGCTTTCATGTCAAAGCATGGTGAGGAAAATGGAAAATGCTCGGATGCATAAGGATGAGCTTCATGGCAGATGTTCCCCTCCACAGGACTCCCCATCTTCCCCATCCTCTGATTGCCCAGCCCTAGGGACCTGCTGAAGTACCCCGTGATTTCTGGTCCAGGCTTTCTGCATGAGAAATCTGTTGTGCATGGGAGAAGTTATTTTTCCATATTTTGACCTCAAATGCTGTTCAGACATTGCAACAATCTGACTTGGACCTGAGAACTGAGGAATGTTATCAGGCCCCCGCCTATGCTGTGCTTGTGATTTCAGCGTTCTTGTCTGATTCTGAACTTCCCACGTGGGACAGTTCTCTTTGTGCTCGGTAAAATCTGGCGAGGAAGTTTCATATTCTGTATTTTATCTAGCTACTTAACAGAGCTTGTGCATCACAACAAATCCAATTAAAAACTTTACATGTTCTACTGTTTAGATAATGGTCACATCAGGCTGCGCTCAGATCAAGGGATGTGGTCTGAAATAAAGAGTAGAAAAGGAGAAGTTACTTTTCCTGTTCTTAGTGGTTTTTGTCACTAGAGCTAGTGTTTAGTGGTTTCAGCACTTTGAGTTAGTGTCAGATAAAGCTGGAGACAAGGAAACAGTAAGGAGTTCTCCCATACTAAATCTTTCCTCTTATTTTGCTCTTACTGCATCCATAATTTGATGAACAGTTGCTAAGGCCTGGGAAGAACAAAGGTGTTGTTCAAGAACAAAAACCATCTTTTTATTGACAGTTTCTTGGCATCAAGGAAAACCATATGTTAAGATTAGAAAGGAAACAACTCAGTGTTAAAAAGACTTTCTTCATTGGATGTCTCTACATAATGTGACTTAGTTTTGCTGCACAATTGAGCTGTCATCGTAGTAATTTCAGGCTAGGAAAACTGAAATATTGTAGAATGGCAGCATCCAATAGCTCTGATAATTAGAGTCTGTATAAGCCTCCATATTTCTACTTTTAAAATGCTCCATGACCTATTTTGTTAGAATTTTTCTTGTAGAACTGAGGTAGTCTTGAGAGGCTGTATGTACTATGTTTTTTTTGAGTAGCTTAAATGCCTGTTTATTTGAGTCTTGGATGAAGACTGCAAATTAGTGTTTGTAATGCATTGTTTCTACATCAGTTATGAGATTACTAATTCTGAGCAGTGGGAACATTGTAGAGTGGGTCTGTAGCCTGGGTTTCTCTCTAGTTTGGATATAGCCTTCACACTACCTGTAGTAATCGGTAAGAAAATCAAGGGGGTCTGCTGAATTTCATTAGATGAATGAGACTGACTAGTACTTGTCACATGAGAAAGTGCTGGGAAAAAGGATGATTTTGGGCTGAACTAGTAGTAAGCACCTTTAGCATCCCAGAGGTTGACTGGGTCTGAGCTCACCCACGTTAGTCAGAATGACAAATTGTTATTGTTCAATGTACTATAAAAAAAAATCCCAGCCCAAATAATTTGAAGCTGGAGAAACAATTGAGTTGCTCAGTGCTGATATACAGTTTACTAAAATACCTATCATGCCAGGTTTAATATGGACAGATGTACCATAAGTACGTGACTAAAAAGTCACATTTTCACGAACAATATTTGTGTGATCACCGACTAATTTTGTTCGAATATCTACCATGTTTCAATGTATTTACAGAAATATTGTCTATCAGGATGGCAACAGCTGAAGGCAGATTTGGGCAAATTGACCAGATGTAAATTGTCAGTTTTCATACATAAATTCTGGTATAAAGCAGATGATTAAGCATAGAAAACTCATTATCAGAGGAAGAACAGCTATATATAAAATCCATGTGCTTCCAGAGCTAGCAAAAGCTGAGACAGGATTCAAATCCTGAATATAACAAGCAAGAAACTAGGCATTAGTTTAAAATTAAACTTAACTAAGATGTGCTACTCAAACATTTTGATTTAGCTACAATTTGGCAAACTTCCATTTTTCTGTTAATCACAAGGGGCTTTTGTGTTAACTCATGGCCTGTTGCAGCCTGAGCAGAATGCAGCACTGGAGAAAGCGTACTGTGATTTCTGAGTGGTTCTCCTCTGCAAATTGCAATCAACAGCATTTGACTTCTGATGGTTTGGGCTTTGGTGTCTAGTCAGGCAGCAGAAATGGTCGGTGTGGGTTTTTTGTGGGTTTTTAAAATGCCTTCCTGCTGTTTGTATTTTTTTCTCACCTGTTTACTAGAGGAAGCCGATAATCTGTTTGTGTGTTGATGACGTCCTGTGTGTTTCCCTAATGCGTTCAGCCAAGCTCACTTCTGTTTGCTTGTTTTCTATAATTCTGTGGCTGAATTGCTTGTGAAGTTGTAGGCAGCTGTGAAATCTGTGAGACTCAAGAGGTAAGACTTCACTCAGAGCAAGAACTTTACAATTGACTTTTGCATCAATAATCTTTAAATAAGCTTCTTCAAAGAACATTTTCAAAAGATTCGAGTAATAAACTATTTTATCTTTCCACACAGCACCTAGACTGGTCTAGGAGTAATAAGGCGCATGACAGGCGAATCACTGAATCTTAAAATTATTGTTCTCCAGCAATAACCTGTAATATTAGATTTGTTCCGAACATTCTGAAATGAACAGCTCTAGGGAAAAGGGCATGTTGAGAAGAAAATATGTTTATAAAAATTTTATTGTTAGGTTAAGCAAGTAATAAGAGCTGGAGGCTAAATTTCATCTTTTGTCAAAATGAGTGATTAAAAGCTATAGAGGATCTATGCAACCCCCTTCTAAAGGTGGTGGAGACTATTGGTGCCCTCTAATGGAGTGTGCTAAAACTTACCCAGAGTGGCATAAATCCACAAATCTCTATCCAGTCATTCAATTACATTTTCTAAGAAGAGAGCTATGAGTTAAGGTTGTGCCAAGTATGCCGGCTAGCTTCATTTAAAATGGCCTCCTAAGTAGTTGTAGCATTTATTTAATCTTTACTAGCCGATTTTATTTGGTGTCTGTTTCCAGGGATAACCACCAGTTAAGTTGTAAGCTTAAGTTTTAAGTAAGAGAGATAATTTCATTACTGCTGTGTATTCAGAACAATTATTTTTGAATCTGTTCTTTCACCAGCAGCAGAACCAGTTAGGGAATGAAGGCAAATGGTAAGTGAAAAATGTGTAACTGGAACAGGCTGAACAACCTGATTGGAATTTTGAAGAAAATCTAGCACTGGCTCTGATGAGAGCTTTCTTGGCAAGTGGTGGAAGCAAAATTGTACCACTGAGAAGAGCAATTATTTCAAAAAGGCTTGAATTGTAAATGGACATAGAAATTCATGCACTTTCATATCAAAGTCTGTCTTCTATTGCAAGAGGTAAAGTTTTATTTATTAATGTAACAGAAAACTCTTTTTCTATAAACACTGACTTCTAACAGAATTCAAAACCCCTCTCCTTCCTCAGCCGGTCTAGTAAAGAATTTCTCTGAAAAATCCAGAGCGTCTTCTCTCAAGCTGCTTTGATACAACTGTGCTGTGCAAAATACGATGAGACTTCTGTCCCCTCAGACTGCAGAGATCAAGGGTAGGATGGTACAGCATATGAGCACAATCGTTTGAGTGGGGTAACGACAGCTGCTGTTACAGAAAAGCATGTCCTCGTGCTCTATAAAATGTATCTGAACTTTTCATTCTTGGACAAGTTACTGGCAATGCAACCTGCAGCAGAAAAAACCTGTAACGTGTAAAAAACAATGATGCATCTAAACTGTTGTCACTTAAGGCTCAATTTTTCTGCAGCATTCAGCACAAAGTCTTGACAGCAGGTAACATGCTGTATCATATTTCTAAAAGTGACTAATGATGGCACAGATGCTCTAGTAATGTAGGCATACAAATGCTACAGTAATAAAAATCCAGTTAAATAGATGTAAATATTCTAAGTTAATAAATGATTAGTATATTAAAAAAAAAGGCCTTAAAAATTGCAAAACACACCAAACAGGAGTCCTGTGTGGCTAGGAGGCAAGAAGGATTGGAAAACCCAAATTACATAAAAGTAATTTAAATTCACTTTATATACTTTGACAAAGCGGTTTGGGGATTTGATAAGCTCTAGAGTAAGTAATTAAAACCCATATTTCACCTCTCCAGTGCCCCTTAAGAGTAAAGACATAATATTGAATTAAAGAACTCCAAGATTCAGGCTATTAGGGAGAAACTGCTATGTATTTAAGAGGCTGTCGTGGTTTTGCTGGAACAGAATCATTAGTGGTAATTTTAATTTCTACATCTATTGTAGCGCCAGTCCATTCAAAATATAACAAACCCACTTAGTTTCACCGCATTTTATACATGCAAAATCTTCAAACATAATCTATGAATGTTAGACTTTGCTTAAAATAAATCTCCCTAGAATTATCTTACTCTCTAGCTTTGATCACCATGTAAGATTAGAAATGTACTTTCTTCTTAGAAAAAAATAATAATTCTTTAGAACTGATTATATTGTGGTTTGAGACTAATAGGCTCAGTTTCAGATCTGCTATTCAAAGAGTTTTCTTTATGTTCTCTGCAGTAAATTTCAGTGTCTTTAGAAATTTTAAAGCCACCTCACTGCGGGTGTGAAATTAAAGCTTTCTTCTTCTATTGGCATAGCTTTCTTCACAAGAGAATTTTAAGCCTTTTATATATTCTTAAGTTTTACAATATACTTTTTTGTGAATTGCTTTTTGTAAGGCAACTAAGGTCTTCATTGTCTTATCCCTGATCTGCAGAATACAATTAATTACATCTATGTAATGACATAGATGATTTCTTGTACATGATTTTGTAGATGATTTTTCTACCTTCTAGTACATTTTGTATTAGAACAATTGGCTTAATGCTTGAATTACTTTTTTTGTCTTCTTGCTATCAGTAAAATGTTAAAATTGTGATGCTAAGTATCTGTAGCAGTCCTCATGCGCTAGGGGGCAATTTTCACAGCACCATCAGCGTGTACTTATTCTTCAATAAATTCAGAAAATGAGTGTGCTTACAGAGTTGTAAAATACTCAAGATCAGTTTCACTTTGCTTTGACCCTAGAATGAAGATTTTCTGCCAGAGCTCCCAGACTGCAAAGTTAAATTCCAGTTATAAGATAGACTCATACAGCAATGCAGCTGAGCAGATCTTTAAACTTAATAAGTGAAAGCATAGCACTTCCTGAATATTTCAAAAACATCTTACTGGTAGCAAGTCTCAACTTCTGGTGCACAGGATAATATTTTTTGGTCTAAGGCTATGGATTTTTTCTTAATTTTCAGGCATATTCACTCCTGTCTTAGTTATCTTCTTTTATTGATGGTGATTTTTTCCAGCTGTCAGCAATTTTACAAACTTGGTTTTGAGAATGTTTTCCGTAGGTACTATATCAGCGTTGCAGCGCCAAAATTGGGAAGTGGTGCAGCAGTATATGTTTACTGGACTGTAATATAAAAGGATGATTTTTTTTCTAACAGAAGAGGTAATTTGTAAAATACTTTCATCTGTCTATAGATATTTCAAATGAAGGAATGGTGTGTTTTATGTTTTGATCAATGTGAGCAAGGTCATATATGTTTTACATCAAGAAAGATAGCCCAAATAACTGCCCATATTTAATGATGTGATGAAGAAAGGTGTTTCTTTGCTATTCAGAAAACTGTCAGACCTTCATAAAGTTTTACTCTGTGTACTTGTGTCTTAAGGACATGATAGATATTACCGTGTAATTAAGGCTTTACCTTAACTCCAACTGTGCGGGGCTTTGAAAGAAGAAAAACTTCAGAAATAATCAAACACTGTGGTCACAAAGTCTTTTGTTCGACCTAAATAAAGACCTTTGCTTCACCTTAAAGCAGGTGCTGACTTAATCCGCTTTAGAAAAAGACAAATCAGACAGAATAATATTTCCGTATTCCCCCCATACCACTTCTTCATTCCCAGCATCCTCATCTTTTTAGGTTCTGACAATTTGCTTCCAGTCATTAGCAAGTAAGAGCAGGAGGAAGATGGTGTCTTACTCAATGTCCTGGAGGTGGCTGGGAGGCTTCCTGGGCAATGGGAGGGAACAAGCAGCCATGCTGCCCTGGGGGAAGGAGGAGTAGCTGGCCTAAAGATATGTCACCAGGTGTTGTCAGGGGTTCCCATGTAGCTTCAGGAGCTGGAGTTGTTAATGAACAATCACGGCACTCAGTCCTAAGCAATGTGTGAGGGTAAGGGCCTAGCATGTAGATACTGAGGTCTAGGCCAGTCAACAACTAGATCATCTAGATGTGCCCCACGTGATGAGCAGTGGTGGGGGAAGTTATTCACCCACCATTCAAGCTTAATAAATAGTATGTATTGAAATGGCACTTGCTGCTTTCCATACTGGAGAACTAAAAATAATTTATTTTTTAGACTAAAGATACCGGACTAAAAAAAGACTAAAAAGAAGGAGGTCAGGTCTCTACTGTTCTTATTTCCTATTTTTCTTTTTTAAATAATGGTCAATTGCTGAGTAAACAGCAATAATTAATTCATTAATAAGAAATAGGAAGGGAAGAAGGAACTTAAGCCCTATTTCTCAGGGATATTGAAATATCTAATTCTCACTAAAATTCTGTGTTGGGCACCAAAATAAAATACACAAGAGAATACAGATGATTTTCTCCAAACCAATTAGCTTCTTTTATGATTTTTTTCTTCCTAAATCCTTCTTTAGAATGTAACCTTTTATATTTACATACTTCAGTCCATGGTACCCAGAATACTCATCTTTTCTCATGATTTAATATGCTTCTGAACAAACAAATGGACAAATTGTGCCCCAACTTCTTGTTTCAGCTAGAAAACTGTAACTTACTGCATTGAATATTTTCATAGGAGGATGAACTGGTACAGGTGAATATTTGTAAAGGAGTTAAATGATTTCCTTTTATTGTTTTTCCACTCCATTATCTGAAAATAGTTATTATTTATTATCTGAAAATTTTTATCATTAAAAAACATATAATTGGGGAGAAGTGGGGGGGGTGTAGGTGGGGGGAAAGAATGAATTTCAATAATGCATTTTCTCAAAACAGAATGAAAAAAAAACCAGTCAAATTCACCTTGGGCTTCTGGAAATAAGTGATACTGAAATCCATTTGCTGCTGGTTTAAGGTATGGTTTTGTCTTGAAACTCTATTGTTTTGGGAGCATTCTGGCAACAGAAAAATAATACTGGAACAGATTGTGAAAGCCTATAATAAACAGGCCAGAAAGCCAACCAGAATAACAAACTTCAGAGTTGACACAGAGCATTGTTTTGTCGGTTTAATAGGAGATGAGTTACAGAGAGTAAAGTTCAGCCTGAGCTTCTTTACTTTCACCTGTGTTTCACTAACACAGAAAAAATCTGCTAATTTTAAAAGCTGAAAGAAACAGCAAATTATTTTTTATACTTATATGGACTACCTATAACTAATTTCACCCTATTGTTCTTTTGAACAGGAAAAGATGTAGTGCAAACAGCTAATTTTTGACAGTCCTTTTCTTAATTTCCACTGTGTTCTTCTGTTTCCCTGTATATCACACTTGATTGCAGCAAAGGGTGAGATTACTGATCGGTAAAAATTTGCTCTGGATTATCACCTTCTAATAGCAGCTTGCTGGAATCAAACAGAGGAATAAAAGGATCTGTAAGGTGGGTTGTTTTTTATTTATTTGCATCATAAAACATAAACTGTATTTAGTTGGGCTGCTCAGTTTCATAGCAGAGTGAGCAATGAAACTATGGGGCCGCAGACCTTCCATCCATGCAAATAAATTGTATCAACAGATGTAATGTTTAATCAGTCATCACATTAAACTGCACAGGATAAAAATTGGAAGATATCAAAAGATCTTTCTTATATTCACTTCTGCATCTGCAAACATAGGTTCTCTGCATATGCAAAAGCTTCCCTTGCATTTTCTGGCCAGTAGAAAAGCAGAAAAAGGGAAATTAGTGAAACAACCTTGATGCCGATTACAGGTGCTATGGGGTATTGAGAAGGTCATTTGGGAGAACGTTCTGAATTCTCCCAGATGTCTTGAGTCTGTTAGTTCTCTCTCTCACACACATCCATATTCGCTATTCATACCCAGTGTTCACCGTCTGATGTTGACTGAACTTTAATGAACCAGTTGCCAGTTGTCCATTGCTATGTATCTTTAGGAAGAATTCTCAAAGCTTTTTCTAGCTAGAATACGTTGATTTGTTTAGCTTGACTCCTCAATGTGTTTATGCATGAGAAATGAATGTCTGGCCCTAAATTCTATGAATGCATTTCTATGCCATGGCTTGGCTTTGCCAATTGAGTTATAGTACACATTTAATGACAAAACAAATGTTTGGTCTAGTTTACTCACCATACCAAAGCATTTATGTCAGTTATAATTCTTAAAAAGAATTAGTTTGTTGCAGTGTTTATTCTCTCTTTGCCTGACAGAGAGACTAATGTCAGTAAAGTCAAGCCCGCATAAAAGCCTTCAGGCACAGTCCCTGTCAGTTGGAAATTGTTGTTATTTCTTCTAAGGCTTTTCAATGAGTGATGAAATGGTTGGCAATAACACAAAGGAGGCATTTGAATTGTCTGAAACTATCCAATGTATCTCGGGACTTAATATTTAAAATTACCTCTTGAATTACTACAGGCATTAAATGTGATGTCGATGCCTTTCGTGTGCCTGTATTCCTCATAAAGGAAATGCTAGAAATAAAATAAAGGCAATTTTGTAACTGTTTGGGAATTTGAAGGATTAGGCAGAGGAGAATTTCCTGCATTATTTGTAAAGCAAGTATGAAGTTGTGGAGTATATGTTACTCCACAAGAAAGAATTACATAGAGTGTTTTGAAATAGCAGTAAAGAAGTGTTTTTGGAATGAAGTGATGATGTTCCTCAGAAGTTTTTTTTTTTTAATGGAAAGAGTTAGGAACATGTTTTCTTTTTGCCCTAATCTGACTTAATTACATCTTTGAGATTTTTCTTTCTGTTCCACTGAGTGATTTCTCAGGTAGGGTCTTTAATCGCTGAGTAGAATTACCACTATGTCATGCAAAGAAATGGGCATGTTACATTTTCAGACTCTTGATTGGCAAATCAGATCATGAAAGAAATACGTGTTTTCAGCCCCATGTCTTTTAAAATCGGACTCCCTCACTGTTCTTTTCAAGTGCATGTTATCAATTCATCTTTAGTTAAACATACCTTGCCCTCAAGCTATCGAGCTTGTTAGCCTCTTAATTACTCTGCCAGTTTGTATCCCAGTTTCTTCTACAGATTTGTCAAGTTTCTGCATCATGAGTCGGATTTGATGGGACCCTGGTGTCATGCTACTTCTCAGTAGAGTCGTTATTTTGTTTAAAACTGTAAGAAACCACGCAGGCTGAATCCTGAAATCAAAGAGACATGCAGGTGGTGTGCGTACACATGAACAAAAGGAAAACAGTAAAGAACAAGGCTAAACTTCTGAGGATGCTTTCTCGTACATAGCCCTCATTAACAGGTGATGTTTCTTCAAATACAGTAGTTAACTTTAGATAGTAAAAATAACAACAGAGTGATTTTTTTCTGCCTATTTTGCTAACCCTCTCTGAATATTATTACCAATGCATAATTCATGCATCACACCAAAAGGGGTTGCAACAGAAATGGAAGCATTTGCTTGCTCTATCTTGTCAAAGCCCTTCTTCACCTTGAAGATTAAAAAGAAAAAAACAAAAGTCATGGAAAGAAGCCTTAAGATTTTGATCTTGCTATTTTCCTTCTTGTACCTGCCCACATCGTGTTGCTTGTTTCCTGAAAGTAATATGCTTTTTAAGCATAAAGAAATTATTCAGGGTGACTCATATCTTCATGTTTTGCAAAATGTTGTTGTTGGGTTTTTTTAATCCAGTTCTATCTAGTGTTTTTGCTAGGTAATGAAGAGTTTCAGTGGTTTAGTATTATTTAATTATTTAATTATTCAGACTACTGTAAAGGTCTCCTAATTCACAAGCAATAATTTTTGTTGATGGGAGAATACATTGAAGATTGGGTTCTGTTTTCAGCAACAGTCATAAAAATAATGTCATAAAATAGAGCTAAAGGAAGTTTAAGCTAAGTTGAAGGATGGAAGTTTAATGTGTGATGCGATATTTAAAAAGTGCAATAGCAGATCTCATACGTGTCACGTGGTGTTTCTTCCCTTTTTTTTTCGTTATCACCTCTGTAAAGAATTACAGTTGGTACTGAGCAGCACAGCTTAGGATATAGCATAGTTAGCTGTTTATTTCTTTCTTCTGATATTTTTTATTCTAGTAATGTATTTTTGCCTGTCTAAAAAACAGCTGATTAAAATATTTAGCCCTTTCTACATGTCCAGATAAGGAGGCAACAAAGCGACAAGTTTGTATGGTGACAAACCTGGGTCCAAAGGAACATTTCTGAGCCCAGGAAGAGAAAAATATTTGAGTCTTTTTGGAAGGCAAAGCAATCTGCTGAGAAAATTCTGTGATAATATTTACCTTGACAAGTTGGTTCCTGAAAAGCCACAGGACAGCAAAACACCTTGTGTGCTCAGGTGTCATGTATTTCCTAGCCTTAGAACATGATTTCCTGTATTTAAAAATAACTGCTGACAGATCTATGGGGCAATTTACTTTGGGAAGGCACTTAATACACAGCAGTCACTAATTTACTAACTAATGCAGTTCTTGGATCTTGCCACATCTGTGCAAAAAGCAGCCTGCATACAAGTGATATATGACAGGGATCTGTTTGTGCAATTCCTGATGCTGGCCCCTGTAATAATTACCGACACAATGGCAGAGGACTTAAATAGAGAGCCTGGTCACCGTAAAGTAAAATTTACGGGAATCAATGGAATACCGAGGCAGTACGCTCCGCCTGCAGCAGTGCATTTGGGCACTGACTGGGTGGTAACACACCTGGAAAAAAGAGGTATTATCACCGGCACGCATTCCTCCTACAATTCTCCTGTCTGGCTGGCGGAAAAGCCTAATGGACTCAGCAGAGAACTTAGGGACAGTGTGGAGGTGGGGTGGTTGAATAAACTTTTGCATGGACTAGGATTGTCGTTAACAGGTTGGTTACAAGATTTATTGCAATCTGTATTGATAATTGTCATTGTAATTATAGTTTGTGTTCTATTATCTTGTGTTAAGTCTATGCTTAACTGGGTATTGATCCGTCAGGTGCCTCTGATGTCTGCTTGGATGGAATTGGAAACCTGTCAGGGTGAGGAGGAAGAAAAATACAATATAAGGGATGCTCCCAAAATTGATTTATACAAGTAGGATTTGGGATTCTGTGTGACCATCGTCACAGGGTAGATAAAGTAGGAGTTCTGCAAAAAGGCCAAGATGCCAGCAAGCACAAGATTCTTATCTCTAAGAGTGGAGATTCCTTACGTTGTTGGCATAAATAATGGCTGAAGGAGGGGTCTCGTGAAGATAAGACGCCCTGTTTCAGCTAAGTGAAGAAAGCAAGCAAATGTTGAAAGTCCCAGTGTCTGATCAAAGACCTTTGCCTAATTAACTGCAAAATTGATATAAAAATTCAGGCCCCTCAACATGCTAATGAGCCAAAAGTTGTACATGCCAAACATATATAACTATGTTACTAAACTCTTCACCCAGATCATGCTTAACATCACCTGAGAGGTAGAGAAAAACAGGTTTAGGGCATAAAAATCCAGAAGGGCTAATACCTGTCTGGAGGGAAAAGACTGAGGATTTAGTAGGGGTGGTTGACAGGCTGTACTCCTCTTCCTCCACCCAAGACAGGGATACCTTCTTGGTAACAATTGTGCTCTCACCGTACGGTGAAAATACCAGGGAAATTTTCCTTTTTGCTAGCATTAATATTATATATTAGTTACTAGGCTGTTGCAGTGACTGCATTTATCAGCGGCAATTCCAAATCTTTTATATCTGTCATTTCAATAAATTTTTTATTATTTTTATTGTCTTTGCAAAACTGTTTCAGTGCAAGCCTTTGGGGCTCTGGCAGGCAAAAGTTAAACTCCTACCTTTAGGGTGACATTTAGAAGAAGCACTTTTTTGTGAGTTATTAATGCAGCTGTAAACACAGATATCTGGATCCATTAAAACAGGGACAACTACCTGAATTCTCGCTACGATGACACATCAAAATATGATCGTATGAAATATATGGATATTGTTTTTATATTCAGTCGGAAAATATTTCAGAATGTTTGTCTTTGCCACCATCTGTATAAGGTCTTTACAATTTTGTCAGTTATTCTTTATTTTCTTAATGTAGAATAATCTTAATTTTTCACTTAGCAGCACTATTTGGGAACTTTCTGAATGACAAATATTTAAATGACTTTATAACATAATTGTCTATTTTAAATGCTAAGCTTATTTACCCCACTTCTCAGGCTATTGGGTTCAGTAAGTTTGTAATGTTTAGACAATCTTTGGAGAATTTGAAGGCTGCACATTCTCCATGAAAATGTATGCTGTTTAATTAATTGCTGCTTAATTAAATAATGATTAATTAAGAGGAGGAAATTATTAATGCTTTCTCAGAGGTCTGCAAAAGTGCTCCAGCCGAATGTTCTGAATCTATCCACTAGAGATGATGTCAGAATAAAAATCAGTGCTCCTAAATGAGTTTTTACTTCTTGGGCAAAAATTTCCTTCCAGCATTGAAAAGCTGTAATTATACTTTTATATTATTAATACAACATACATGTGTGAGTTAGAAACTGGTAACAAACTTTGCAAATCTGCCTCCACTTGGAGATCTTATGCTGCAGCCTTATCAGAACCATAGCAAAGAAAAGTCAGGAAAATTTTTTTTTTTTTTTTTTTTTTTTTTTTTTTTTTTTTTTTTTGAAACACAATACTGACATGGCTGAGAAGGACACATGCTCTTTTTTGTCCATTTACCCCTTTACTCCTACTTAAATTTAAGCTCAGGGTGCTAGAACCTCAAATACATACAGTTCAAGCACATTCTGGTAGCACTGACAAGGCTTGCGATGTTGTCATTGGTGAAACTCTGCCTTCCGTGAGGAGGAGGACTTGTCTTGGGAACAAAGTGCTTCTCGTGGCTTTTCAGTTGCGGAAGTTCTCTTTCCACTGTGGAAATGTTTTTGAGCTGTGCACTTCATGGGACACGTGGCCATTGTGGAATGATTATGCAAGGTCTTCCGATGTCCTCCCCTAGGGTAC
>NW_010413300.1:1579-3689 GCF_000710305.1 Buceros rhinoceros silvestris | reverse complement strand
CCTACACACAGTTACAGTCTAAGTTGTAATTAAATTTCAGAGAGATGGACACAACAGATATATTTTGAAAGGTAAAACTCTAACATAGAACACCCATATTTGATAATTTCTTGAGTATTATTTAATTTGTTAGCTAGTAGGCTAAGGCATTAGCAGTAACTTAATGTATTTTAAATTATTGTATAAGGAAATACGGTGCTATCACCAATAGCTTGCTAAAGAACACTGCACCTGTTACAGCTTTTTTTTTTTGGTACTATTTATAATCTTTTAACAAGTTCACTACTTCCTCACTAGTGTCACATCTACAAAAATATCAACAAGTTGTTCATTCATAACTGCTCTCTTTGGGCCACAGTTTGGACTACTTAAGAAGTGACCATGTGGTTCCAAAGGACAAAAAGGCTTGAAAAGGAACTATTGAAATTTGTGAGAAAATTACCACACGAAACTTGATATTTAAAATTTCTAAACAATAAATATCTTGGATGTATCATGATAGAGCTTGAATTTTATGTTTACGATAAAAAAATCCATAACAAATATGGAAAGATGCTGTTTACTATGTCTTACACATCTAGCCTTAAACTTGATACTCAGAGCTGGGTGATCAATTTCCTTAACTTTTGCAACAAATCTGTGATTAAAAAAAAAAAATGCTGATTACATTACTGCTTGGGGCACAGTGCGAAAAAATTGTGATCTACTCTCCCACTCTACCTGTTTTTATTAAGTAAGAAAGACATGGAGCAATAAAGGGAGAATCAAATGTCACCGACTCACAGCACTGTTTTAAGTTTGTGACTCCCTGTCATTTTGGCAAAATGAAACCCTGGTTATTTGCAGCTCAATGAAGGATGAAGTTTCTGCATTTGCATGTAACATATATATCCATGCAGATAATGCATCTGCATTTCCCTCTCTTAAGAAGGAACAGATACTAATCCCCAACTTAACTTTTATGCAGTGTAATTGAATTGGCTTCTAAGCAAAACTTTCAGAGGTTCATCTCCCTCCCAATAAGCAAAATTTTTGCTCTGCCTATTAAAAATGACGCAAGAAGGTTATGTACTAGCAACATATCATCATACTGCAGTTAAACACCTACATAATTCTATTACAAGACTAAAAATTAAATAAAGCAAAAATCCTTTAAAATTGTTGTGATAAGCTCTTAATTATGCAGATGTAATTAAAGATATAACTCAGATGATATCTTTATTTAGATGGAACAGGTACTCACAATTGATAATTGCAGAACTCTGTTACTATAGTTACCATAAAATGAGACCGAGAGCAATCCTTCAAAGTTACTACAATCATGGCTGTGGTATTTCTGCATTAAAAAAACAACACTGAATTTCGCAGTTATGCCATCTTCGAAGAAAGCTACCTAGTCCTTAATCCTCTAGGTGTTTAAAGGAATTGAATGGTTCTTGAGGGACAGAGTTTAAAAGTTAGTATTCTTACAGCCTGGACAAAAGGAAAAGCAATATTCTGCCCCACAACTTCCCAGTTTAAGCAAGTAATGACTGAGGCTTGGACTTACTTTTAAAATAAGGGTTAAATTCAGGTCTACTGTGATCCCATTGAAGTCATATACCTATGCCTTGGCTTCAGAAGTACAGGCTGTCTGGGCAAGACTTATGATACAACTATGTGTAGAACTAGTAGTGTCAGCCAAAACCATGAGTTTCTGTCTCCTTAGAACTTGATAGTTTTGCATTTTGATGTAAAAAAAAAAAATTCTTTCGTCCCTGAAGGTCTTGAATAGGATCTACATGTGTTATAAATGAATTTGAGTACACCCCAGTTGTGCCCTAATCCCGGAAATGTTTGGTGCTGTACAATTTTGCAGCATTCAGGTACCTTTTGTGACCAGAAGGAAATGTTGACAGGGTGAGTAAAATGAAGAAGATTGTACCCTGGTTACGCTTTAACTCAGATAATTACAAGCTTCATTGTTTTGGTCTTTTGGTTTTGTTTGGTTTTTTTATTTATTGTTAAATTTATTTTTAAAAAATTATTTATTATTAATACCGTGGGTATTAATAAACAGTATCAGTGGTAAGACCATCACAGATAGATACGTGCCTTTCTTCTCTTTCCC
>NW_010413300.1:0-1504 GCF_000710305.1 Buceros rhinoceros silvestris | reverse complement strand
CCCTTTTTAGTAGCACGGTTTTAAATTTTCTTCCCTTCTTTCAGAAAAGGACATTAGCTTCCTACTTTCATACTCCTCTCTTTCCAGCCTCCTGTCATATATATATCCCTACATGGTACTCCCACTCCATTTTCTCCTTCTCTTCCCTCACAAATGGTTGCTTGTTGGCCTCCTGCCTCCACCTCACCAAGAATGATGTCTTGCTCTGCTTTTCTTTTATCAGAAGCTCACAGGCATTTCTGCAGCAGACACCATGGAAAGAAAAGCCTGGGGAAAGACTGAAAGAGTTTATCTGACTCTCACAAGCGGTGGGCTATTGAAAGAATCATCTGAAATTGTTTCAAAGAGAATACCGAAGAAAAAAAACCCATAGCTTTCAGTAAGTTTGAATTTACATTTTCTTTATATGCCTTTGATTTTCTAGCTAAGCTATTAAAAAAAAAAAAAGAGTTCAAAATTGGGGTAAAACAGCTGTATCTACAAAATACCAGCAGCCTCTATTAACGACTTATAATAAAAGTTTCAACTTTTTTAATATGTTGAAAAATCAAATTATGTACTAAAAATGTGGAAAAAACCAAAAAGAAAATATTATTAGCTGTATGTAATGGGTTAAGACGGCACCAGCTGGCCTGACATCCCTGTCTCTCCCCTTCCCTTCCCCCCAAGCGCGTGAAAAACTTTCTTGCGACTTTGGGAAGAGAACGCCGAAATCCTCTCGGCGTCTTATTGGAAGCCGAGGCATTTCAACCACTCCTCAGCAAATAAATTTTTTGACACTCCCCGGTGCCCATTTGATTTTCAATCTAGAGAGACCTAGAGAGAGATTTCTATCAAAGAGAGGAAGAATGCCCCCTCTTCCACGAGGCAGTAAAGACTCTTTCACGGATAAATTTCCCATTTTCTCAAGGGGGTGGATAGGGGCACGGAGGCAACCCTGCCCCCACATCGAGAGGTCCAGCACCGAGGGAGGAGAGGAAGGACTGTCCCCGTAAGCGGTGAAGAAGCTGTCCTGCACACCTTTAATTTAAAACCTGTGATTCGCTTGTGCTTTTCTTTGCCTTAATGAACCACTTAAACTCCTTTGCGTAGTCTTTGGGTGGGTTTATATTCCCCCTGAAGCTACAGAAGGTCGCGTTGGAAAGAAACCCTTTTGGAGACTACGGCTTTCTAATTTCAAACTGTGACACTGTATCAGAGGTAAAAACAAAGGAAGAGAATTAAAAAAAAGGAATGATGAAAAATTATAGAAGTAAAAAAACAAGTCAAACAGACGTCGTTCCTTCATCTGTAAACCTCTCCAGCTTTCCAGATAACTGTGATCTGAGATACTTAATCGGTGGGATCTTTTTGAAAATACTTTTTATTCTTCTCCCCCATGATCTGTCTCCTTGTCAGATTTCAGTTGTGTTCTTTTGATCATGTAGCTTTCTGATTTCTGTGTATAGTTTCTTTATACATAGAAATATGATATTTTTTATATATATATATGATTTCTAGACAT
>NW_010413299.1:38087-50746 GCF_000710305.1 Buceros rhinoceros silvestris | reverse complement strand
AGGTGAAAGAAATCTTGCACATCTTCCATTCAAATGGGAGAAAAAAAGAAAAGATGACTACATCTGTGAAAGGATACAATCCCAGTAGTGTGCACACTGTTTTCCTAGGAGTCACAATTAAAAACATTGACCTGGAACCTTGCACGCAACCCGTGCACTGTAATCTGCCACGTGTGTGTATGCATGTCTAAACATTATTATTGTTATCTCCCTTAAATAAGATTCTGTTTTGCATGGGCAATCTAGACATCTGAGTTGCAGAAAGAAATATTAGATGAAAACACTGGAAACTTTAATCATATGGATATAAACTCCAAAGTTCTAAACTGAAAGCAACCATTCAGTTTTAATTAATATGAAAAACATTATGTTCCAGAGCAGCGCTCATGGAAAGACTGGCTTCTATTTCCTAGAAGAAAGGGGGGAGAATGGGAACACAAACTTCTTTCTAGCTAACTGAATGTTCCATAATCAGAACCACACTGTGATCCTGATTGTTTTGATTAATCTCTCAAGTACTTTCTCTGGCACTGCAGTTGTCCCATATTCTCACATGCATTTCTACAAAAGACTATTTCCATCAATACAGAGCTAGTGAGGCATTCACTCTCTTCCCACTGTCTACTTTCATTGGAGGTAATCAAGTAAGACATTCTTACTCATCATACTAGTCTTTCAGGAATGTCCAATAAATATTCATTAAGCCATATTATAAACTGCAAGCTGGTTTGGGGTTTTTTTTTTTGGTTCGGTTTTTTTTTGTTTTGTTTTGTTTCGGTTTTTTAATGGTGTCAAAGATAACAGTGACTGAAAAATTTATTGGGAAAAAACTGGTTTTGTTTTTTTTTTTTGGCTGTTTTTTTTTTGTTTTTTTTTTTTTTAATGGTATCAAAGATAACAGTGACTGAAAAATTTACTGGGGAAAAATAGTCAGTCCTATCCTGTTTTCTCCTTCCAAGGAAAGATGAATCTTTTGTTATTTCTTTTTACATCCTCCAACATGCTTTTTTTTCATAACCTCAAAAAAAAATGCTGCCCTGAAACAAAAAAAGAATGTGTGTTCCCTGTCTGCGAGTACCACTGTGGCCCTGCTCCCAGAAGGTGTCTCTGCACCCCAGCTTATCACAGTGATAGGACAGGGATGGTGAGGGACAGCAGCAGATCGGTACCACCATGGCAGCTCCCATCCCTGTAGGTAAAATGAAGCCACATCAGCCTCTTACCTAGATGCAGCTGGAAAACAGCATGTAATGTCTATATGTACATCCTATGCTCTGTGCTTTAGCCAATAGCAAACAAACCCAGATATCACCGGTACACATTTTCCTGTTACTTGCCTTCCATGGTGTATTGAAATGTTTTATAGAAATCAATCCTCTGTCTTTCCATTAACTTAAATCTCTACTGGACCTTAAAGCAAATAGTCTGTTACCATGGAGAGGAGGAAGGGAAGCCCTTATTATAAAACTATTGCTTCTAAAATATTATTAAAGAAAATTGGAATTCACAAATACTTGACATTTCTCACATAAATCATCTTGTAAGCAGAGGTGCACTTTTTTTTCCCTCCAGACAATATTTTGTAATTAACAATTCCTTAGCTAGCCAGCTAGCCTTTTCTTAGTTTCCTGGGAGAAAGAATATCATACCAACATAACCCAATTCAGTTCTTGCTGGATTTCTCTAAAACTGTAAGTCAAAATTTCAGAAAAGGACCTGTAATATTTCTTTCCATGGAATACCATTAGAGTCAGGAGCAGCAGAGATATTCAAGCCTAATTTAAATGAGTGACAGGCTGTGACAAAATGCCGTTCATGAAGAATCCCTGAACATAAAATATGTTCATGCTGTGCTTACAGTAGCAGAGCTAAGCGGTGACTGGCTTCACAGTGAACTTAGATTGAACGGAGACACCAGACAACCAGTGATAACACCTAAATATCAAATAGAAATTTGATATATGGCATTGATATATGGCAAAAAACCTTTGGGTTTTTTGCTGATGAATTTCACCTGCTCCAGGAAGAGCAGGATCACTAGCTAGAAATCCTAGAACATCTGCTGGACAGGAGGTCACAGGAAGTGCAGCAGAAGAGGACCCTCGGGAGGTGGGTGACCTGCTTTTGATTGCTTTTCTGCAAAAGAAGTTCAAGTTAACTGTCAAACCACAAGCTATCCTGAAGTAGAGTATTTTGCCTGCTATTGAACTCACTGTACTTTGCATGATATAATTCTGTTTTCTCTAAGCTGCAGAGAAGTGTAATTCTTTAGTCCCACAGAAGATACTAGTTTGATTTCTCATTGTTTAGTGGCAGGAATTGCTCTTTCAGTGAGCTGCAGGTTAATGAGGGTGACAATGGGCCTATATTCCAGAAAAAGTTTGAATTGCAACCTTGTACCTCTCCTCAGCATCTTCTATTGCACACAACTGCCTAGTGTCAGCATGCTGACTCCTACAGGTCTGTGAATACAAGCTCTGCCTTGTTGATGCTGAGAGTCTTGTCTCGAGAGGACAAAAAGTTCAATCAACTATTAGCTAGTGGACTGCTGAGATGAGATTCAGGTCATCCTGATTTTAAGTGTCTGCAATAAGACCTTGGTGAATAACAACAGTTACAGCAAAGAGAGTACAGCCAGCACTGATAGCCAGGCAGATAGAGAGCTAGTCAACTCATCTGGTGCGGCTGCGTTTTTGGGCTGAATTAAACAGCTCTGAGCTCCACTGACTACATCAACTCTTCACTGACTGTAGTGAGAGCTTAGTCACAGAGTGTATGCATGGAAACCTACATTACAAACACCTGCAGTCAAATGAGTTCAATCCTCCCCTAAATCTGCTTTTCATCTCAACCTCAGAGATCCCAACTCTCATAGTCTTTGCAAAGTCATCTATTTGTTGTGTTTTAGGAATTAATGCAGTAATGCAGAAATGCAGTAAGAAAATGAAGAGGTGGATTGTATTTCCTAAGCGATTTTCTGAAATAATTACTAAGGTGGTTTTGTTTATTGTTTGTTTGTTCTTTGCCATTGTGTATGTGTGTGTGCACATGAGTATAAACATGAACAAACACACACACACACACATATATGTTGTTGTAAATAAAAAAAACTAACTCACTTCAGTTTTTACTATCCTATCTTACTCTGGAAACTGCGTACTGTGTATGCATATTGGAAGGTTATTAACATTACCTTACTGATGACTACAGAATTGTAACTCAGTTTACATTTCATTATACTGTCTTTTGCATATGGATGGATAGTGCTCAGTTGTGTGAAATAGGCTTCTTCAAGGAGAAATACTGTAAATACCTAGCTACCAGAACCCTCCTAAATCCAAACACAGGGTGAAGTGAGTTGCCACAAATATAATGCCTGACTCTGAGATGGTATAGATCATGTATGGGGTTTTATATTTTACTCTGGTTTTAAGTAGCTTATCTTGGGCAGCTCATTTATTATCAAGCTTTCCAGTGCAGTCCTAATTTAAGGCGGAGGCTGTCTAATTTCAGGTATTTGGACCAGGCTGTCAAATGATCTAAGTGTTGAAATGCCATTTTACTGATTTAATGGGAATAAGTTGCCTAAACATCCTCAAGATTCTTGGATGTTACAGTAGGAAACACAAACCTGCAGATAACATTGATAAAAGATGAAATTTTGTGTGGATGATTCCCAGCCAGTTCTGAAAAAAGTATCTGAGGTACCTGAGATGTGCTAAAGGTATTTCTTACCTACCATTTCCTCCCTGATTGGACCATTCCGGGATAGTGTTTGAAGCAGAATTGAATGTGAAAGGAACCAAACAGTTCTATCCATCAATACATAGACCTCTATTAGCAATACCTTCTAAGATTAAAATACTCACAGAACATAACAAGTCTCAATAAGAGGTCAAAATATCAGTTCTTCACAGGTGAACAACTGGTTCTTAAAATTATTTACTATTGAAAGACTTGTCCTTAGGCATTTATCTTCCAAGAGCTGGTGTACAGTTTTGAATGCTATTCATCAGATTGTTCATTTACCTGACATAAGAATGCAGGTGAACAGGTGTGAATATCTTAAAAGGCTGGACTTGCCTTTCTCTTTTTCTAAATATTGGATAACACAGGACCTTTTTTCTCTGAGTACTGTGCATGACAGAACAACAAAAGTCCTCCAAGATATTATTAAGAATAAAAAATTACCAGAACAAATTTCTTCTTGCAATTTTGTTTCGTAAAGTTAATGACTCTGGGAACCTGTAGCATTAATGTGCATTTCTAAGTCTGGGCTCAAATCCTAGAACTGCCAACAAATCTTTGTGATGAAGAATACCTTCAGGTTCTGAGAGGTAATAGAAGAAACACTATCCACACTCTCCTTCACATTTAAACTTAGGAAAACAGGTGAAATTAGCTTTTCTGTACTATACCTGTACAGATGAAACTTGATAGTCCTCCATAGATGACATCATCATTGTCTGGTAATATAAAGGGACACCTCGTCTGAACCTCCAAACAGTATTGCTTGCAAGGAATTCTGTTGCTGCAGTGAAACTGTGTGACTTCAAAATACTGGGAACAGAGCCAGGCTTTGTAGACAGTCTGGAAAAAGAGAAGAACCAGAAGTATAGATGGATGACAATAGTACTGTCATTATTAGAAGAACATACTGTACTGCACACCTACATTAATGTTGCTTCTAAAAGAAAATTTTGAGAGAATATCACCTGGTTAAAGCATACTCTTAACTGTTCACTATCCTCCCATTTCAGAAAGGAAAACTCCAGCCAAGTAATTTAAAAACAACAGTTAGTCAGAACTAGGCTGACGCTATTATTTTATCTTAGTTTGTAAGATACGTCTCTTAGATGTGCCTGTTTGTTAGACACATGCACACACCCCTGTCCCTGTACCTTATCACATACAAACTGTGATCCTGTCCTCATTTGAAACTGGTTTGAGAAAAACTTATAAAAGCGCCTGCAAGAAAGAGTTTAAAACTGTGCTCAGGCCAGCTCTGTTCTTTGTATCATCTAGAGCTAAACTATCGGGTTACAATAGATGGTGCTGCTTCCCTTCAAATAAAACCTTATCCAGTCCGTAGCACTAGAGCAGCCTTAGGATTCCCGAACACTGACAGCTGTAGACTAGGGGACAAATCTGCAATAGTGAAGCACCAATGTCTATGTTTGGAAGCTGATAGGAACACATTAAAGCTGCTGTCATCTGATGCTGTGCAGCCAGTGCTGCAGGACCTGTGAGTGTTGCAATTATTATTACCATTTAAACAGAAAAGCAAAATAAACACGTTGGTTTTAGTTTCTTTTGCTTATTCCGTTCTGAGCAATGGTCTTTGTCATAAGCATCAAACAAGCTTTTTGAACAGTTTTACATGTGATCATACAAAAATAGATTGGACACATCAGGCTATGAAGATGATGAAAAACCTCTATGGCTAAGTACTGAGAGGTTTGCTTGTTTCCCATTTTATTTTCCAATTATGTGTTTTGAGGTACATTATTTACTGGCTAGATACTTGCTACTTAAGTTGTTATATAATGAAAATTTCCTTTCTGTATTCAATCAGACTATCTGAAAATCTTAGAAGCAACTTTTCCTTTATCACCGGCTGTAAAGCAACACGGTCAGCTGATTATTTTCCTTCTTCCTAGACATGTTTTTAATTAAAAAAAGAAAATCTAGATTAAATTTTTAAGCACTGAAAATTAAAAAATTGATACCTGAATAGAGCAATCTAACTGAGTTTCAGTATGTTTCATCTCATCAGTTATAATTTTATTAGTGCCAATAGTAGCTTACATTGTATAAATAATTTCAATGTATCAGTCCCAGAAACACAAAACTACTATCTTAGCTTGTTTGCAATGGTGGCAGGTATGGGTAAAGTTGCTAGGTGATGAAATGAGGCCTTTGTCACTAATCTATGGTTTGTGATTATCTCTTTACAGGAGCTTTTGCATGCTGCATTCTGTAGAACATGATTTTTTTTTTTCATTACAAATTCAATTTTAATTGCTTAGAAATGCAATTAATGAATTTAATTTCTTATCTACAGTAATGATTAATGAGAAGGAAGATTAGGTAATGCATTTATTTTTTGTTTAAAATAAACTTTTAAAAAGCAAGTGGTTTTCCTGGTTTGACTATACCCCCCTGTTACATTTTTAATGCTTCACTTACTATATTGACACTTCCAATAATAAAAGAAATAAAGTAATTGGTTTTCTTTTTTTAATTAGTCAGCAAGCATAGCCTATTTTTCAGACACAGGAACTAGGACTGATAACATATAAATATAGACAGATGTTCCTTCCTGATCACCAACACTTCGGACCTCTTTAGTATGAACCCTCGTGTTCTCTTCATAGAATGGATCTGAATTGGTTTATGAAACATATTTAAAAATGTACATCAGTTTACAGAGAGCACAACATAAATGGTAACAATGAGCAAACCCATGTGTCTATTTAAGCAAGATAGGAAATAAATGTTTATTCAAGAACAGAAGTAAATAATGCAATTAAAGGCTTCTGTGAACATTTTTATGTATCCAGTCTCAGTTTGTACACGTTATCTTTGTGCTCTGATTCACAAATCATCAGCTGTAGCTGAAAATTGCATTTGAACACGAGTATACCTGTTCCCGAGCTCTGTTTCTCAGAAAAATGCCTCCCACTGTATCATTTTTACGGCAGCTCCTTTCAACCTTGTCTGCAGTCTGTATAGAGACTTAATATGCTGTTTCCACTTTGACCTGTTTTGGCTAGTGAGACTACATGGAAACTAAGATTTTCAGAGTTCTGTCTGGATATGAATTTAGGTCATATGCCACTTCAGGCTGAGATGCTGATACTTATCAGCCTTCTGCCTCCCATGCTCTGGCTTCTTCAAAAGAAACTTCAGATTTGTGGGACAGAACACTGTAAGTTGTCCAAGAAGTAGTAGGTGAAATCCTCAGGGCATTCTGAAAACTAGCCTAGAAGATAGGAGATGCTTGTCTTCAGACCCTCCCACAAAGATCCTCCATTTTTCCAGGTCTTTTTCTGGCCTGAGAACTGTTACGAAAGAGTCTGAGTAGCTGGAGCAGTGAACATCATGGAAAAGAACCAATTTAACACTTGAATACTTGAGTGAGGTGTAATTTACAGTCATATATGGAAAAGGAAAAAAATAGGGTCAGAGAAGGCTCACCCGTAGTGACTGGCTGTTAGCCCAATCCCTCTATAACTTTGGCTATGCTAACTCTCACGTTTCCAGCCAGTGCCCAGCCATTATCTGGGAAAAGGCTCATTCCAAGCACTATACCCAGTAAACAGCTTTGATTTGGCCATTTTTGCAGGTGAACTCTGCTGGGCTAGCCCATGGATCAGAGAGTAGTTCTCCACTCTTACTTGCACAGACATGATTTAAGTGCCTACTTTCCCAACAAAGACCCCAAATAATCTCTCCTGCTCTTCCTGGACATATTAGACTTCCTAGGCACCAAAGGTTTTACACAGAAATCTTTTGTGCCTAAAGGTACACGCATGCTACCTGAGACGGAGTACAGAAGTACTGATTCCATATTTGTGCACACCACTCACTGCTCAGCAGCCTTTGTATGAGTCCCACAACTGACCCAACTAAGTAATTGAGAGCAGTCCACTCTTTTCTTTGTTTCAGTGACAGTGAATGGTGACTCCTTTAGCTTAAATATTAGAAGTCCGTGGTTTGGAACTGAAAGGTACTGAAATTTCTTAAAATTTCCCTAAGTGAAAAGCAGATAATATGGCATTTGGTCAGCTGGTATTCATTCTCATATCCTGGAAAATAAAGGTTATTGTTGGTTGGGATTTCTACTCTATCTCCTAGCAAATGACTAATGATGATTTCCATAGTTTTAAAACATGCACTCTATAACAATTATTGATAATGAAATTATCAATAAGAATACATATTGGCTTGTATTTTGAGTATGGTGTGCACCTTACAAACAGTGCTTTGGTAAGAGAGTACTTTTCGTTTTTTAAAGGACATCAAAGGCTAAACCCACAGACTTTTAATCACGATAAATGCTTTTCTTAAAAAATATGGCATACAAAACACTTTCAAATATTAGATACATTTTATTAGTATTTTCTTACATAATTTTCACTGTGTCAATGGAAAAGATAGAGAAAGGTAGATGTAAGCACACCATGTGTTAAATAGCCAGAGGCAGGGAAAATCCTCTAGATTTTCCATTAAATAAAGTTTTCTAGAGCAAAATCCTTGCTCCTTCAAAACATGAACTTTCTCAAGATTCAAGTCAATGAAATCAATAAAATCACATTTCAAGCAAAGTAAAGATGGGCTGCTGCAGCAGTAGGTGGGGCTTTCACGTCATTATATCCTCAGTTGAAGAAAATAAATCTGTAACTCCCAATATAAATTGAACTTAACCGAGTTATCGTGAAAGATATGTATATATATGTATATATTATAGAGAAAATATAAGAATACAAAACTATCAACAGTTTTTGAAGAAGTAAGAGGAGATCTAGTGATTTTTACAAAAAATCAGAACTTTAGAAGACCAAAGCATTACATTTATTAAAGATATTTTGTGAATTTTAAGTCAGGCTACTTGTATTGAGTTCGTGTCTGGTGGAGTTTTGGCAGTTGGGGAGCAGGGTGCTGGTGTGGCCCCTGTAAGAAGCTTCAAGATAGCTTCCCCATCTCCAAGTCGGCCCTGCCTTTGCCCAAGGCTGAGCCAATCAGCGTCTCTGTGATAAAAATATTTAAGAGGGGAAACCTGTTGAGATAGGGCCTTTTGTTTTGGGAACTCTCTTTTGTTTTGGAGAGGAGTAGGAAGAGACAGAGACAACCATATGGACACCCAGGTTAAGGAGGAAGGAGACACTCCAGAGCCGTCATTTCCCTTTGGGTTGTGGCAAGATGGCAAGCTGATTCCTTGCAGTCCTCGGAGATCATCGGTTCTGTTTTCAGTCCGTGGAGGAGCCCACACTGGACTGCTCCCAAAGAATGGCATGACTCTGAGGTAGACCCGCACCAGGGCAGTGTGTCACTGGGAGAACTGCAGCCAGTGGAAAACCCACCACACACACTGGAGAAGTTCATGGAGGACTGTCACCCATGGGAGGGATGCCGCATTGCCACAGGGGAGGACTGTGAGGAGTTTTTCCCTTAAGGAGGAAAGAGAGGGAGAAAGCAATATGGATTGGACTGGAACTGACTGCAGCCCCCCATCCTCTGCTCCTCTGAGCTGGTGGCCAGGGAAGAGGTAGCAGAGCTGGGCCCAGGAGGACGGGAGTGGTGAGGAGGGAATGTGTATTTAAGATTCTGTTCTTTCTCTCACTGTCCTTTTCTAATTCAACTACCAAATTAGTAGTGATTTTATTGTTTAAATTTAATGGCATTTTGTTTCCCCAAGTCTGCCCATGACCATAATTGGTGAAGGAGCCCTCCCTGTCCTTTGTCTTGACCCCCAAGCATTTTGTTGTATCTTCTTCTCTCTGGAGTGAGCAAGCAGCTGTGTGGTACTTAGTTGCCAGCTGCGTTTAAACCATGACACCACCAAAACCAATCACAAAACCAACACTCGAGACAGGTTTCTTAAACTTTCAATTTCATCTACATGTTATGATGTTTTATATATGTTGCACACATATAACGCATAAAAATAATTAAAATGGACTTGTGTTTTGAGCTGTTTTGGAAGACGATGAAACTCTTTGAAAAACTATAGCTGCTAATAGAATTTTGGCAGACTGATCTAAAAGAATGAGAAAAAACATGTTTCACCTTTGGTTTTGGTTTTACTCTGTTTTACAAGGGAAAGACCTCAGATAAGTTGGTTTGTTGATGTATCATGGCGACCACATACATACAGTAAATAAGTGTATATATCTAAATATCTTTATTGCCATCAACAGAGCTTTAGGCACTCTGTATTTGAAAAAGATACGGTCCTGGCTGTTAGACAAGACACTATATTGGAAAGAGTATCACAGAAGAATAAGGTCATCTTTCATGTACAGAAGCGTAACAACAAAATCTAGGAAGAGTTTAGTGGTAATTTTGTTCAGCTAAATACATTAAACCTACACTACTTTGTTCCCATTGGGAAAAAAATAAGAATTTATGCTTTTGAAAAAGTGCACAAATCAATGCTGGCTTTATAGACCTGTATTCACACGCATGAGGGCTTACCCAGAACAATCATCATCAAAATCTTCTTGGTATTTGTAAATGATTAAGAATATCATTATAAAAGTATGTTATTACTCAGGCATTTTCTTTTTACTATACAAGTTTGAAGCCAATGTCTGGAAGAGAAAAAAATATTTCATGACCTCAGTAACCACGCACCCAACACAAATAACCAGCTTCAGCGATTCAAGGAATGAACACAAACAAACCAGACACTAATCTGCATTTGCTTGTCAAATCATTGCAGATAATAAATGGATTCAGCGATAATAGGAAGACAGGGAGGTTGTATGTGGAGAATTTTGAGAAACTAAAAGAATATGGCCTGTGCTTTTTGTCTCAGGACATCAGGAAGAACTTATTTTTGTTTTTTTTTTTTTTGAAGAATAGCAGTCCTGATACCGTATCTTTTCAGGAAACCCTGTGTCTCATACCACATTTGAGGCTAGACAGTATCTTGGAGTTGTTCTTTCTGGTCTTTAAATGCAATCAGATGGAACTAGTATGTAACACGGCTGAATTATTTGCTCTGATTATTACACTAGCTGTCTTGCAGCTGGCTGTGCAACTGCACAAACCCAATTTTAATTGTATGGGCAGTATTGACTAGGACTGCAAAAATGATGGGAAGATAAAGTTGTATTTACTACACATATGCACACAGCTTCCCTCCCCCTCTCATTCTCACTCACCCATACATGCATAGTACATACAATTCTAAATAACCTAATTTCTATCAAAACAGACTGAGTACACATCCTAGATCATCTGAGTCACACTGCATGAGATTGTATCAGTAGAGCAGAATGGAAAAGCTCAATCAGTTTAATTTCCCACGGATGCCAATTCTTCATAGTTTTCAAGAGATGAATTCAGCTCTCTTCTTCCCCTTCCCCTGCTGTTCTTGACTGCTGTTGCCATCACAGTTCTTAATGAACAGTGTGAAATACCCAGGAAGTACTTATTCTAGCTATTCTCCATTAAAATTACCTTTTTTTCCTCTCATTGAACAAAAATTTGGTGTTTACTGTCTAGGTTGTCAAAATATTAATAAAAAAGGGAACCTAGAAATAATCAAATAGTACTTGCTGTGTAGATGTGGAGGATGGTGTGCTGGAAAGAAAGTAGGAAGAAAGAAGTCAACAACAGGAAATCTCGAAACGGTGAATTTTCTGAATCAAAATAAATTTTAACTGCTTTGTACTGATGCTCTGTAAGTATATTCATTCTTCAGTGTGAAGATGAAGTCTTCAGAGAATAACTTAATAATTTGATCTACCAGTGGAAAAGGATGAGGCCCCTCATGAACTTCAGAAGTGCTCTGTTCTCAGCCATTTTCAACCACATCAGGAAATGGTACCTTATTTTGATAAAGGAATTAACAATACTGCCTTTAGACAGTGTGATGATTTGCACCGGCTGTGACCGACTAATCAATTTTTCCAAGAATATTCATGGAATAACTTATTACGTAAGATGAGATTTTTCAGCAGAAACGGACAAAGAAAAAAAAAGAAATTCTGGGTTGCAGAATAGTGACATGGCCTTCAAGGTTTGCTGTGTTCTACCCCAGCCCATGCTGACTCATTGACAAGAACAGTGAACAAGCTGTGTGGAGAGCAAAATCCTTCTTTTTCTCTCAGTTCCAATTTTAGCACATCATTTTCTGTAGCCAGTATGCTGTACACAACATACTGCATGCATGCAAACAGGTGATGTCTACTTCACATGTCTAATCTCTGCCTGATTCATAGAATTATGAATGTATGAACTATTTAAAAGCATTATATGTGCATTTAGTCCTCCAGGACTCCTGTTCTTGGCAGGCCCTGGCCACCCCATGCCCGGGTCTGTGATGTCTGGAGGTAGAGCAGTGACTCTTTCACGGGCACCCCCTTGCCGTGGGGAAGGAGCTTGCGTGCCCCTGTGAGGTTGAGAGCTGTGCTGGTGGTGGCATGTGCCTCCGGTGGGGTCTCCCAAGCCAGACAGGTCTCAACTGAAGGGTCAGACAAAGTGTGTCCACGGGCAGGATGGGCTCACTAGCCTTCGGGCAGCCATCCTAGGAGAAGGACAACTCTGACTCCAAACCCAGGCAGATGGAGCTCGTTTAGCCTTGTAAGGCATCCATCATCTAGAAGAAGGATACTCTAACCAAACCTACGACCCGAGGACTTTGCCGTCACAGTCCAAGCTCGCTAGGCCCTGGCAGATGAACCTCAGGTGTAGAGGGTGGAGCCAGTTCCGCACACGCTGGTGCCTGACCTAAAAAATCCACCACGCAGGCCCGAAGGGTGCACTCATTGCTTGCAGTGAGTGTGGGAAAAACCCTTCCCAGATCTTCGTTCCCGAAGCCAAGCCATGATGTGCATTTAAAGTTAGACCATGTGTTCAAATCCCATGATTTGCTTCTGCTTTTGCTTTTTTTTTTTTTTTTTTTTTTTTCGCCTGGGGTGTTTGGT
>NW_010413299.1:36086-38068 GCF_000710305.1 Buceros rhinoceros silvestris | reverse complement strand
TTTTTCAAATCCCATGATTTGCTTTTGGTTTTGCTTTTTTTTTTTTTTTTTTTTGAGTCTGGGTGAGTTGCCTCTGTGTGGTATTCTGTGACTTCACCATGATCAGTAACATCTCTTCTAGTCTTTCTGTCTCAAACTGTCTATGATTAAAGTATTCAGCCTAACTTCATTTTAGTCTTTATTATTATCCCATAACCTTAAAGATCAGGGTCACCAAATATAATAGGGAATTAAGAATAGTAGCATGATCTAGTATGTTGTCAACAGAAGACTTGGAGAAAAGCTGCCTGTAAAGGCTGGAAAACCTTCTAAGCCTTTGCTTACCCAAATAAAGTTATTCACTCAGAACTGCGGCTCAGCATTGGCCAGGCAAAGACGAATGTATCAAACAATATACAGAGGAAATAAGGGGATGAGATTCTAATGTAATTATGGGTTTCATGCCAGTAATGAGGGACCTAAGAAGAATATGCTTGTTTCTTCCTCTGATAAAGCTTTTGCTGTAAAATTTACTTTAAATCTCACATATGCTGTACAGCAGAGAAGCTGTAGTAGCAGCAGAGAAAGCTACTGTCACCTACCAACTAATGCACTGTCTGTGCAGTGCAGTCTCTAAAAGGCTTTTTATATTTGGATCACCAGGGTATTATGTGTTGGTTTGAGTGACATGCATCTTCTTTAAGAAGAAACATTTGAGTCAATCTGATGCTTTGTGCATCAGGACCTGAGATACCATGTTGTATGAGCAGAGATGTGTTTCAGATAGCTTCCAAGTGTATCTACACAACAAAATATACTACTACTACACAAACAAAATATAGATGGCTAACTAGTACAAGACCTGACTAAGTGTGACAAGGGTAGTGTTACAAATGTGAACTCCCCCAGGATCTTGTCACTTTTGAGCAGTAAGGGCTGTCTGGCATTGGGAAGTGTACTATGGAATAAAAATCAGCTCTTACAGAGAGCCTCCTGCCCATGAAAGCTATGGGAATGCTGCTGGTGGTTTTTTTTTTCTGCTGGCCTTGATTTTCAATCCCATTCTGAGACTGTGGGCAGCCTCAGGATAAGACTGGCTAAGCACGTAAATAGTGCAGCAATAGTGACCAGATTGGCAGGATCTTTTCTCTACAAGGTATCTTTTCCATTGAGAGTCAGTGATACCATTAGGTGATTGAATGCTCTTTGTTACAAGTAGTAGAAAACATAACAAGTGGCTTTCGAATATGTGGGTTGTTGAAAATAAGGAATTTCACAGGAATAGGCTTTCAATGGACAAAAGATCAAAAAAAAAGATCCATTTTCATTTTATTTCAACACTATCAAAATAAAAAGAAATTGACTAAAGAAATATTTTTCAATTAGATTCAGACATTTCTTTCCAAATAAACTATTGTCGTTCTGTTTATACAGCCAAACATTGCTCATAAAACATTCATTTAAATACACATCACACATTTGTGTTTTATTACATTAATATTGACTCAAAGCTGTTCTGCTTTTTGGAGAAGTTTCTTTGTGCATGCACGCATACCGAAACCCAACCTCTTCTTTTATTTTTTTTTTCTTGGGGAATTCTGATTTTGGTTTTGATTTTTTTTTTTTAATTTTAGTCTGATACAGAATAATCACAAATTAACAATCTGAGCTTCCTGTAGAACAGACTTTGTATTTCACAATTATTACATTCTAAGTGCATTTTTAAAATTCCGTGCATTAAAAGGCTGCACCAGGAAATGAGAATGTCTGTTTCATATTACGGAAACTTATGCCTGGAATTTACAGTAATTTGGGAACAAACACATCTGTCTGGTGGTTATTTTAGCATTTGGTTTTGTTTATATTTTATTACAATGAATACTTTCTGTATCTGCATGGATGGACTATCATAAGATAAATATTTTAATATTTATCCAGAAGATCTTGATGCCAGTGAATGCAAACTATTGTATTAAGAGACAAAACCTTTTAGTGTTTCCTAA
>NW_010413299.1:34658-35943 GCF_000710305.1 Buceros rhinoceros silvestris | reverse complement strand
TTCCCTATTTTACGTTTCATATTAATAACGTCATTTGAAAGACACACATGCTATCTTACTGGAAGACAGAGGAAAGGTAAACCAAGGTTGAAATTTAGTTGACAGAACATTGTTGATCTTAGCTTCAGTTAATATACTACATAACAAGATTTCTTTAAAGCAAATACAAATGAGAGGAATGACAAGCTGCTCTGTTTACATCTTTGTTGTTTATATTGGAAAAGACAACCAGAAAGATGCAAATGTGCCAGCTCGTAATACAAATATGTTTCTTTGATTATGGAGAAATTACTGCAGAGGATATGGCATCAATGTCTCACTGTCACTTTGGTACAGAGTCACTTAAAGAGAAATTAGTCATAGATATAGAAGAGATTTATAATGTTCCTATCTGCCAAAATAAATTAAACTTCTGCAAGGAATAGGTGCTGTGCAAAAACCAGATCCACTAGTTCTATCTTTCTGGTGATTACCCATCCAGTCAACTGGGGTCATCATAGCGATTAACTTCACTGCTGTTTTATAATACTACAAAACCTAAACTCATCTGTATCAGAATTCAGTTTTAGCTCTTATTTAACATCCCAAAGAAACTTTCTTTTGAAGATCATAAACATCCCTTTGGGTGAGCTTAAAGGAAATTGAAAATAAAATAACTTATTACAGAAAGTAATATGTGTGTGTTACAGAAAGAAGTAGTCTGGTAAAAAGTAAAAAGGGGGCACTAGCCTTTGATTTTGTGAGCTTAATAGTACTCCATCTAATCAGATACTATATTAAAATGTTCAAAAGATTGAAGTAAAGCAAACGAATAATCTTTAGAGTGTCTGATCAGCTTCCCTGGAAGATCTTAGAACCATGGACATCGAGTCAGTTCACCATGGGCAGGAGCCTGTTTTAAAGTTTTACGGTCTGTCCTAAAAATACATTTGAATTCATGAACCAAGCAACCTGTGAAAGCTGGAAAATCCTTTTTTTTCAACTCTGCTCTCCATCACTTTTAATGTGATGGTAGTCTATACAAATCAGCTCACCATAACTTTATTCAGAAGATGGATACTGCTGACTACCAGTGTGTGCGGGAGGCCAGGGCAGTCTCTCCCTTTATATCCTCTGCTTCCTCAGGTTGAGGACCTGATTTTTTTCTGTGTACAAATCTCCAAGTATAGTTCAGAAGAGACAATCCTTATGGATCCAGAGAGCCTCCAACCAACCTGCAACAGCTGCTGAAGATTCCTGGCAGATGAGGGGACTCGCCATAGCCTGGTATAAACATACACAGAGA
>NW_010413299.1:33788-34473 GCF_000710305.1 Buceros rhinoceros silvestris | reverse complement strand
TCTTTCCCTTTGGAATTTTAACCTCTTTAAGCATAAGATTTATTCAGCTTCGCTGTTGAATTTTCATCTTGATCATGCAGGCTGAAAAGTTCACTGTTTAAATCCAAACAAGTAAATAAGTAAATCAGTAAATAAGATGACAAGCTAAAGACAAGGAGCCAATGAATCCAGAAGAAATAAGAAAATTAAAGCACCAGAGATAAATGCTTCAGAATCTGAAATCTATTAAAAAAGCAAAAACCCCTAGAACTCATAAAAACAGAAAGAACCTGTCATATTGTGGACTCTATTAATGATAGAATTTGTATCTGTCACAGGTTGAAAAGGGGGGCTGTTTCCCACCGAAAGGGATGTGACGAAATAGTGTGTCGGCTGGAAAAGACCCAGCCAAACCACATGCAAGGAAAACTTTTGATGCTTGTTAACGGCTTATCAGCACGTTAACGAGCTCATTAAGACTTTAGTCGGGCAAAGGAAATGATAATACACGGACTACATATATGAGAGATAGAAACAGAAAAAGTTTAATACGAAAACATCCCCAAAATAAAATAATTTTCAAAGTTAAACAGGACTGGAAAAGGGAGAGAAAGAAATAAAGGGAGAAATTAATAAACAAATAGATAAAAGTATACAGTTACACATAAAATCTCCCGATCGAAACGATCCCCGCTTACAAACTCCA
>NW_010413299.1:33466-33770 GCF_000710305.1 Buceros rhinoceros silvestris | reverse complement strand
ACCCAGCCAAACCACATGCAAGGAAAACTTTTGATGCTTGTTAACGGCTTATCAGCACGTTAACGAGCTCATTAAGACTTTAGTCGGGCAAAGGAAATGATAATACACGGACTACATATATGAGAGATAGAAACAGAAAAAGTTTAATACGAAAACATCCCCAAAATAAAATAATTTTCAAAGTTAAACAGGACTGGAAAAGGGAGAGAAAGAAATAAAGGGAGAAATTAATAAACAAATAGATAAAAGTATACAGTTACACATAAAATCTCCCGATCGAAACGATCCCCGCTTACAAACTCCA
>NW_010413299.1:22775-32798 GCF_000710305.1 Buceros rhinoceros silvestris | reverse complement strand
TTTTGCAGAAGGAGTCTTTTACTGCTTCAGGGAAATAGCAGGTCATGGACGTGTCTTTGTCTCACTGATAAAAGTTTCCAGTCCGAGGGCATGAGATTCAAGAGTCCTGCGTGGCATATCTGAGAGAGCCGCAGCAAGGACAAGATAGAGAGGACAGTAGATAGAGCAGAGGGGAAAACAAGATGTCCTCGAATCTCTCAAGATGCCCCCTTTTATGAGTTCATTCCGGAGAGGCATGCCCTCCTTCCCGGAAGCTCGGGAAAACCGCAGCTCTCTGGGAAGAAGAAAGCCAGACAACAGAAGAGCATCCGGTTCCACCATGTTGGACCCAGGACAGTATCACTCACATAAGTTTATTTTAAACATGGTCATCTAAAATTCCTTAGAAGGACTTTATTGTATTGTAAACTATCTAGAAACAAACCAGATTGGCCTTAGTCTTTTCTCTAGATATTTCTAATACATATGTTTTAATCTGGAATATCAAAATGCTTTCATTGCCTGATGCAGTATCTTTTTGGGAAATTCAGTAAAACACTCCATCATGGAGTGCAGTGCTTGCTATAAAATTCTTTCTGTTTGGTCCTATCTCAATGTCACACATTTTGCTTAAATGTCTATATTCTCATTATACATTAGCCATTAATATCGATTTACTTACAGATAAAACATGCCTTTAGAGGCATCTTGTTAAGTGCGGTGCCATCTTAAGAAGAATCAGGGCATTTGGGGCTCAGAGTGTTTCATATTTCATTTGTGTTCCTTTGCTGATGGGTATGCAGTGATGATAACCAAAAAGCTACTGTGTCTTCCACAGTGACATTGTAAAAGAGCTACACACAAATGAAACAAGATGAGCTTGTAATGAACACGCTAAATCACTACCATATTATTTTTACAGCATTTTATGTATTTAACTTTGCAATCACAACAGCATGTTTGTCCCCTCTTTCTTTTCATAATGGATTGCCTGAGTTATGCAAAACTGTTATTTCTGCAAGCTGTTGTAAAGGAACTTTTTCTCTCTGAACAAAAGTGTTGTTTGCTCTCAGATTTTCAAATATTTACTTCATTGCGGTTTTTCTTAGATGATTTCAAGTGCTACATGGTGTCAAGTCTGAATGCAACTATCTGCTGACACATCAAACAATTTGCATAGGTCAGTAACATCAGGGAAAATACTGAGATACAGTTTTGCTCTTCAAATTTACATTTATTTGTTGCTGTTACAGCTTGTTCAGCAAATAGAGAGCAATGTTGGAAAAATACCAAGGTGCTTGAGAACAAAACATCAGACCTGCTCCAAAAAATTGTGCAGTTTGTCGTTAAGAAAAGTTAACAGATTAGTTGGGTTGAGAGTAGAAAATATTCTGTTCTATGTTTCAGAATGATTTACTGAAGCATCTGGAGATTCTCTGACAAGTAAGTTACACAGATATATTTGGAAAATAATAAGCTGGTTAAAATAGTATTTAAAAATGGAATAATAAAACGAAGTATAAATGGTGATATTAGAAAGGCTAACTAGCCTGATTTCTCAAAGATAAATTCTCTCTCTCATGAATTAGAATTCTTCCAAAGCATAAAAATGAAAATGTGATGCTGGTGACAATTTATTTGGCCCTTCAAAAATCAATTAACAAGGTCTCTAAATAAGGTACTATACAAATTAAATTATTATTGCTTCAGAGCAATATACAGTCACATATATGAACTGAGTAAAGGGAAAAAAAAAGGAAGGAAAAAACCCATCAGTTTTCATCAATACAAAAGGTTAAAAGCAGGTTTCTCAGGTTTTTGTATATGCTCTGTTCTGCTTAATAATGTATTAATGCATTAGAAAGAGGGCTAAACAACAAGAAAGCAAGTGTGCAGAAAGACAAAAATTAATCAAGTCCATAAAAGAAATTAAAGTTTCTCTAAACTGAAAACTTGCTGAATAGAGAGTGAGGATCAGTGCTGATGAATTGAAAGAAATGAAACTTGGTGAAGGGAATTTGAACTACTTGTATACCATAAGGAATTTTACATATAATGTGTAAGTCCAGGAAAATAACTTGAGTCTTGCTGTTCTGTGAGCTCTGTGCAGTTACAGCCAGAAAAGACAACAAATGGATGCACAAAAGCTGGAAAATGAGGAAGAAACAGTATCCTGCATAGACAATGCCACTAACTCACCCAGAATACTCTACCCAGCAACAGATAATCCCACCTCGAAAGGGAGGCACAAAATTAGAGAAAAGGCGACAGAATTTCCATTATTTGGACCTCTGAAGAAAAACTGAAAGACTGAGTTACAAAACTTCAGAAAGGAGATGGTGGCAGGGAAAGACCTACAAAATGATGAGTGCTGTAGGGAAGAGAGACCATTTTCTCATTGCCTTATGTCCCAGAACGAGTGGGCAGAGAAGTAACAAAGCCGTAAACTCTCTACTTTTTGAATAACAGAGAGAAATATTTTTCCATATAATACTTAGGCTCAGCAGTCATGCAATAACATTTTCTTGAGAATAAGAAATAAAGATTTGGACAATTTTCTTTCTAAGGTAGGGTCATATGTTCCTTTGTATAGTTAACAGAAGAAAAGCGATTTTTGAGGACCTTGAGGCAGCAAAACTGTGGCCGCCTTAGATCTTTGTATAGGTGTAGTGGCTGTCTCTTTGAAGAACCTTCTTACACTTTGTTTCCATGATGACAGCAAGTCAACATAAATACAGGCTGTTGTTAAAATAGCTGAACCTCCCTACAACTTTTTACTATATGTACAGTCCTGCTACCACTCTCACGCTGACAATAATATTAATGCAGCCATATGTTAAAGCTGACCAGGTCTTCTTTACTCAGACCTGTGATCCAGCCCTGTGAATTGCACGCATGGGAGCAGACTAATTGAGAATGAGGAGTAAGGAAGCCTTATGTCTTCTTGTGCAGTCCTGTTCATTTATAGACTTAAGGTGATTGTGGATTCTAAACCTGAATCTTTAGATGGCTTGTGACCAGGTGGAGCAGCAGAAGTACAGACCACATTTCCTGTGTGACATTCCCTCAGCAGTGATTGAAGAAAAAATGCATAAAAACATAGAAAATGTAATCAAAATGGTTTAGTAGCAACAATAAATTTTCCTTTTTTTTTCTTTCTTTTTTTTTTTTTCCCACCCGAGGCATTACCATTTCTTTAGTTAAAATTAGGCCACAGGTTATTTATGATCTTTAAATGTTGGTTTGGAATTTTAGATATTTTAAAACTTTTGAACATATAGCTATTTCTAAGTCATCATCTGTGATAATTTCTGTTCCTTAATCGAACGCCGTTCTGCCTGGAAGTTCTGCTGTGACTCTTTGTCAAAATACCTCTTTCCTAAATGCACTCAACATAATAATTGCAGATCTTTGCTAGCCTGTGACCTAGTTAATTATCCTTTTATGAAGCTATATTTCTCCTCATATTGACAGATTTTATTCTTTTTTATTCAGTGAAGATGATGTCTTTATGAATATCAAAGACATCTTGGAAAGTCAGCACTGGCAGCATAGTCTGTCAACATGTGCTGTATTCAATGGTATTTTGAGGAATATAGAATAGGAAAAAAGTACAGAACCAAATGCATTTTTTCTGCCATCAGCTCTCTTCTTCATGCTGGGAAGCTCACCCTTAGTAATAACAATCTTTGCAGTGGCAAACCTGTGTATCTTCTTAAAAAGTTTTCCTCTTCAGCAGAATGAGAAAATGATACATTAAGTTCCCATGCTCCTTTACCTTTGAAGTTCTAAATTCCTTCAAAGTTGGTTAATCTCAGAAACTAGCCGCAGACATCTCCTTTTTGGGATGATTACTGTTGCACTGATTGACTTACAGAATCCTTCGTTTGGGCTATGAAGTAGCTGTGCGGCATGATAAGTCCTAAAGATCCACACTCTGGAATTCTAACAAGCTGCTTGGAAACTCAGCAAATCTCTCCTGTCTACTTTTTGCCTTCTTCATGACTTATTTATACTAAATTAGTTCTCAACGGTACTGTGTTACCTGATTTTTCTTTTTTCACTTCATATTTTATTTCCATTTCTTTTGCTTGTTCACTGGCAGCAAATGTACTCATATTTGAGTACTGTTTTTTCACAACCTTGTCAAGCGGCCACAATTTCTAGTCAGAATCAGAGCCTGGACTCACTGCTTAGAAATTAACTGTGACAGTCATAATCTGATACTAAAGCAGACTACTCATAAGCCAAGAGCTAAAGTTTTAAAAATAAAATCTGTTTTCAGTCATCTGGTCTTAATGGGTGTTAAAACACCACAGATCTCATTAACTGCAATTGAATTGATGATTCTTGCTTTCTTAGATAGAAAGCAGCCTTTACATAGATATAATGATGTGGGAAAACTGTTCACAAAGGCAGAAGCCCCAGAGATACTGAATTTTCACAAGTTTGTAAAACTATATGACTGAATACAGTAAAGAAATGCAACTGACAGAGAGGTCAAAATAAAAACTGAATCCTTACTAAACATCAAAGATGTTATCCAGGAGTTTAACTCAAGAAACGAAGCTCAGCTTTAAAGGTTCTGCTGTTCATGAGCATACCTGCTTTGTTGCTATTGCTGTGGTCTCAACACTGTAATAAAAAAACTGTCCTCGTGATGATAAATAAAGAATTCTTTACACTATGTTTGTTTCCAGAGCTGTTACTCTTCAAATAAACAAGTGATTCCATCATATGCAGCCACATTATGAAAAGATTTGGGGTATCCCACTCTGTTGTAATCAGAGTTGATCGTGGACAGGGTTGTGCTGACTAGTCTCATTTTGGAGGATTGTCATAAGCTATTTTGAGAAGATTTCTCAGTAAACCCTATGTCATCTGGATTAAAGGCATTTATATGCTATTTTTTCATGAAACTCCTGTTCCAGAGAAATCTTGGTTTGGAATATCACAGGATGACACAGAGCTAGGAGATCCTTGTGTT
This sequence comes from Buceros rhinoceros silvestris, assembly GCF_000710305.1. NCBI lineage: Eukaryota > Metazoa > Chordata > Aves > Bucerotiformes > Bucerotidae > Buceros > Buceros rhinoceros. The sequence continues at coordinate 27,832 of NW_010413299.1, read as the reverse complement.
TTTTGAGAGAGAAAAAGCTCTGAACATGAACAGAGTAGAGGGTAAGAGTTATGGTTCAAACCAGCTTGAAGAGACAGCCATGTGTCACTGTCTGTATGAGAGAGGTGGGCTATAGGACCTGATCAGAGGATCAGTCAAAGTTAAAGACACCATATGTCTTTCCATATGCCTTTCTGTCTGGTGTGCCTACTGAAACACTGTACCTTTGTCACTCAGTACGGTATATAATACGAGATGGAAAGTTCTGATGGAAAGTTCTACTGCCAGTACAACAGCTCACCTCTCTAGGTGTATGTTAAGTATCCCAGGATGCAATTCAGAAAGAAAACTTGTTATCCTCACTGTTCTGACTGCTGTTTTCTATGTCAGTAAAACCGTCTTTGGTGCCAGGTGTTTGTATGAACTACTGCAAACTGAACAGTAAGTAGGATTTGAAAATCCTGTAGGGGTTAGTTTTTGAAGGGTCTTTCATGAACTGAATCCAAACATGTAGTTGTCAAGGTTATGAGTTAATTTTTAATTTTTTTTAAGATATGTTCTGTTAACAGAATGAGACAGAAGGATACAAGAGAGACAGAGAAAGAAAGGGATAAGGACGCCTAAGAAATATAGCAGCATATGTGATGATCTCTCTCTCTTTTCCTGCAGCTATATTCAATTTCTTGCAAGCAAACTTCAAAATGCAGAGATGCACTTTCTTACCTCCATTATCACCTCCAGTTTGATGTTACCTCACTTCTGTTGTCTAAAATACTCCAACCAGAAGTAAAGAACAATAAAACAGACTTTGTTCTTTTTGGTATGACTCTTTAAATCTTTAGTTATTTAAGTCTCTACACAAATTTTTACTCTCTCATTTTGGATCTGTTTTGTCAAATATGATTGAAGTTTTTTTTCATAAATCTCTCTAGATACGCTTTGTGCAAAGTCACTGTCTCAAACACCTATCAGCACCAAATACCATAGGCTGTGGTTTAACTGTGGGAAACGGAAGCAGAGGTGCCTTCCGTTTCTAAAAAGAAGTCTTACTCTTAGCCCAAGCAAGTCTGTACTTGTATTGCATGGATGAAGATATTATCTGTTTTAATGTAATGAAGCATTACTAACTAGGCACTTCAGGTGTCAGGGTCATCTTTTTCTCCAGTTTCTGTATAATCAATGGCGACACATTGACTCCTGCTATGACTCACTTGCCAAAAGAACCTGCCGATATACCCTAGGGATGCAGAGATTTATAGATCATCCTCCCCTACTCTAAACTCCTATATTAGGGGGTATAAGAATTTACATTCTATTGATAAACTGCTACTAATTCTAAACATAGGAAATAGAGCCAAAAAAGTAAAGGAAGTTTATTAACATTGATTTTACTAGGGTTTTGATTTCCATTCACAGATCCTGAAGTGAATGAATCATAGAATGCAATGAGATATTTGCATTTGGGCAATGTGACATTATCCCTACAAAAAGAAACTTATGATAGGGAAGATTAGCTATTGTGAAATTTGTTTGTTTGTTTGTTTTTAAATATGATTGTTCTGTTAAAGAGCAAGCATCTGTACAAGCAAGTAGACTTTGTATTCTGTGGATTTAAGTCTGGACACAGAGGAGAGAAGTGGATACATACTTCTTGTCTGTAAATTTAACCTTCTGCTAAAATAGCTCAAAAACATGTCAGAATTTGGCCAGTACCAGTATTACTGGTAAACTCTTATTCTAAAAAGTGCTGTAACCACAAAATCGATAACAACTTTTTTGGCAGCCAATTCTGCTTTTGAATTGAACATGACCTGTTAAAAGCCAGGCCAAGGACTTTGTGACAAACTGTGCAAAGTAATTTCTTGTCAGGATTTGCTATATAATTTCCCCCATCAGGAAGTCCTCTTTGTGAGATGTAGAAATAATTCTACTGTCCATCTTACTCCCGTACAACAAAATGCTGGAGCTAGACCAAAGTGGCAGTTGTATAAAATTAAAGATTAAATAATTATACTGATTTATGCACAAAAAAAAAAATGTTGGGGATAAAATGTTCAGTCTGCATCAGCCAATGACACACATCACAGCATACAGTATCCTGTCACATTCTAGCATTGTATATAAATGTCAACCCTGCTATTTATTTTCAATTTAAAATGCATTAATATTAGCTCTATCATGCTGACAAATCTTATGATGAAGACAGTTGATTTTTTTTCCCCCCTGAAGGACAGACAAAGACAAGAACAAATTTCAGTGCAATGACGAAAACGTCTCTTATTATTTTACTGGGAAATTAATTCATTTGTCCTATTCCTACTTATAGCAAAATAGTCTATAAGCAAAGGCATGAGGAAGGACATAGGAACTTGCATAAGCAAAATTGCTAGGGAATGTTAAAGAAAAGCCAAGAACAATGGTTTTATTTTTATATATTTGGTACCTATGATTAACCGCTTTACATCATAATTCCTTTTCCTGTGTTCATCAACTTTTTTCTAATTTTGAAATTGTTTTGCACTTCTTGAAGATTCTACAGACATTATTGTTCATTCTTTTGGTTTACTGGACCACAGACTAAATCACTATAGTTAATTAATTAATTAGTTAATTTTTCCTTTTCCTGACAAAAGAATGTGCTATCGTGCAGTGGTGTGGTATTAACAATATGCGTGGTCATATTTTAACATTACCTATTCAAAGAATCTTGAAAACCCAGGACTGAGACTGACAAAATCACAGAGCTAGCTTAATTATCATGTACTCTTATAAAAGTGTATTCAGGTTTCATCTTCACAAAATAATTAAATTGAGGATCTGATTTCAACAAATATTTCTGTGAGCAAAAAGAATAAGGCAGATACTAGGTGAAAATATGCCTTAACTGAAGAAACGATCACTAAAGCTGTATGGTGTGGTGATGTTAAAACGTGTCCAGAGAATCATGGAATACGATCACTGGATAAACCAAGTGGGAAAAGGCTCAGGAACTCTCTAGAGCACCCCTCTGCTCAAGGCAAGGCCACCTGAGAGATGAGAGCAGCTTGCTCAGGGCTTTGTCCTGAAACCATCCCAAGGAGGGAGCCTACACAACATCCCTGTCCCACTGCTGATGGTCCTCATGGAAGAAAAAGTAATGTCTGGTAATCTTTTGAAACATTTTTTGTTTTAATGTTATGCTTGTTATCTTTAAATCGTTTGAGGCTTGATAAACAATTAGTCTGATCGATCAGGCTTTTTCTTAGATTTTTCAGAAATTTTTTTGAAATAATAATTTTTCTTCCTTACGCACTGATAAAAAAGTTCTAAATTCATGTAAGGTAGTTACTGAAAAAGAGTTTGAGGTGATGGAAAGCAAATTTAAACATATTCACTAAATTCTTCTATAACCTCCAATTAGACTGCTTTTAACAGAAGAGGATGTTCTGTGCTAGTCAAATGATTTGATTATTCTTACTCCAGTAAAATTTCAGATTTTAAATAAAGTATTACATTTTGTGAATTTTGATAGAAATTGTAGAATATGGCAACTGTCACAAGATGTTCTAGCTTTATATGGTCTTTTCCATATTGTTCCTCTTCTGTTTCTGAAGAAAAGATGAAGGACAATTTTAAAGTTGGGAAAAGTCCTAAAGAACTGAGAAACCAACACTGGCAAAAGACAAACAAGGATGAAGAGACTGTTACTAACAATCATGAGTTGTATCATGCTGTTATGTTAAAGCATCACAGAAATTAATAGTGGCTGTTTAATGTTAATAATTTGCATCACAGTGCAGTCGGTATAGATACTTTATACTTCCAAAATCACAGTTCTCATAGGCACTGTCAGCACTGGGTAACAATCATCAGCCACACAGAGACATGAGAAATGTTTGACAAATATGTAAAAAATAGTAGAGAGTAAAAGGTCAACAAATGTAAATATGGGAGCCCAATATTAATCCATTAAAGTGATACATATACACACAAATAAGGGGTCTATTTCTACTTCATTTGGAGTGACTGAGCTGCTCCACAACTGCTCACAAAAGCTTTTCCATAAATAAGCATATATCAGATAAGGCAAAAATTTAAAGCAGAATCTTTCTCTGCTGTATTCTAATTAAAGACAGAAGCGCTGAGGGCACAAAATGTAATTAATTAAAATGAGCACAAGGTTATTGAGAGCAAATTTAGAGAAATTCACTAAATCCTTTTGTAGCTTCGATCGATAATGTATGTTAAATTAATGCTTAATTGTAATTTATTCTTGTGGTAAAATATGGATTTACTTTAAATAAAGAATGAGACATAATAAGGTAATGAGACATAATAAATAAGATATTATTGTTTGGCTTTGAGGACCATTGTATTCTGGTATTATGCAATCATGGGATCACAACAGATGCTGATCGATACCTTCTCATTGAACAGACCTGAACAAAAGGGGCTGATTCTCATGGTAGTAGAGGAGCTTTTACATTCCTGCAAGGAATATTCAAATAATTTTTCAGAGTGTGCAAAGGGACGTTTGTGTAAATGCATTAAGAAGAATTATGCCATTGCTAAATGCTTTGTTTCATCCCTTCTGACGATGGTCACGTTCACTTTTTCTCCTAAAGTGACCTGTACTTCAGCTAATCTCAGCACTAAAGGATCAGTGAGAAAGCTGAGAGTTAAAACTTCCTTTGTAGTACAGCTTCAAAGTACAGAACGGGAACTGGGGAAACAAACTGAAGTTAATCTGTGAATGTGCCATCTATACCAAATCTGTTTTCAAATTGGTTTCTTAATTTGATCACAAGGGATTACTTTCAATTCCCAGTGCTGCAAAGATGTTTCAAAACATTTTTTTTTTTTTTATGTATTACTATTTCTCTGCAGAGTTCTTCTGTTTGCACTGCAGCTTTCTTTTCCCTTTCAACTACATTTTCTGTGCAAGTGCATTTTATACCTGGTCGTGACCTCTGGTCAGAATCTTATTTATTCTGTATTTATTACCTGCTTTTAAGTAAAACAGAACAACTCACATAGTTTCAGAGTTAAAAAAATTATAAACACTATTAAAATATCAGGAAGTGGAGGGATGAGCGGTT
>NW_010413299.1:15434-22657 GCF_000710305.1 Buceros rhinoceros silvestris | reverse complement strand
CAGGGATTTTCTAATCGAGCCAGTTAGGATTGGTCATGTCAGCCCTACCAGCGGGACCCTGGAGGCATGCCTGGCTGCCTGGCTTCTGACAAAGGGAAGAAATTAGGGGAAGAAAAGGTACATATTTCCAACCATATGAGGCAAAGAGACTTGCAGTTTTGCTCAATTCCACCCCAACCACGGGTGCTATCAAAGGGCTGCAAACCCCACTTCTCTGTTATTTGCTGGCACTGCTCTCCTTAATCTGCTGTCTACTCCCCACCAGGGAGTAAATTGTATGTCCCCAGGCAACTCAGAGCACTAATCCCCTTCTTTTGGTAATCCAGGAGTTTTCCCTGAGTTGTATATCCCCTGAACCCTGTTTGGTCCAGCCTCTGATTAAACTGAAGGGTGAGGAAATACCATCTTTAACTGGTCACCTGAGTGTCCCCTCACAGGTGACACATGGCCCACGCTCTGGCAGCTGCAGAAGTCTGGCTTTTCCTCTGCAAGTTTTAGCACATCACGGGTGGAATGGGCCACCGATTTCTGACAGACATAGCTCTGTCTATTTTAATGCATGCGTCTATATTCCTGCCAGCTTCACCAGGATTTTATGCTTTCTGATCTACATGACTAGCAGTGCTAATTTCATCACTGTTTCACAAGAAGCCAATTTATAAACCATGTTTTCCACTGATTAAAGGGGAGACTTGGTGAAATTGTAAGATGTTGCAGTGCAACTCAGAACAATTTCTAAATCACTCAGCATTCGTGTGTAACCCTACTGTCACATTGTGAACGTTAAGTTTCTTACCAACAATTAGCCTCACTCAGTTTCCTAAGTGTCAATCATTTCTCTATCAAAGATAGAGAATGTTTAAAGAAATCTTATAAAACCTGAAAAGAAGCTACTCGTTACTTATGCCACGAACTGCTTTTGCAGCCCTGAGGAGCTGAAATGTGACCTGTTTGTTTCACTGCGGTGCACAGCAGCACACATGAGAAATCAGCCAGGAGAAACTTAAAAGGAAGTATTGAGCTTCTCTCTGTCTTTTTAAACACTCTAATCTCTTAATAAGAGTTGGCAGGTGCTAACGGGTTTGTGCTGATTTTTTTCTCCTTTTTCAGTTATCTCAGTTCTGTGGAGGTATATTCATTTTCTGGGTTCATTAAGTATTCCTTCATCTGCCTTGAAATGGAACTGTGGGCCCTTTGATAAATAGATTAAAAGGTTATCTAATTTCACTGTTGCCTCTACAAGTATCTTTGTTTTCTCTGATGAAATGCTCTTTTGTAGCCTTCTAGAGCGGTAACCTCCATGGATCACAATAAACGTCCCTACTCCTCTCACAGCAAAACCAAATCAAGGTGGGAAGGAAATTGCATTAATTCTTCAGCAAAGACATTCAAAGCAGTGCTAAACAACATGACTCTCCTCTGTGCTGAATGTCCCTGGTGAAAATTACAATGCTAAATTAACCCCCTCACATTAGCACAGGTTCACCAGATGTAATTTCCTCTTGTTATTAATAAGAGCAGTTTATATATTGAAACATGAAGGAATACAAAGTCACAGGACTTGGAGTCACAGCTCCAGGGCCATTACCACACACTCTCACAGCCATGCCTGAGACAAGCACCAGACAAGTGGAAGGATGTGGTAAAATTCAGGTCTCTAACTTGCACTTTAACAGGCTTAAGGTGGTTTAAACATTAGATACAAAAATTAAGCAATCCAATTAGAGCACCCCTAAAGTAAAGCACTTCAGGAAAAAATTAGCTTTTGAGATAGAGATTTACTGACAGGGACACAGAAGCTGCAGCATGTCAAGCCTGGCAAAGTGTAAGCTCTGTGAAGTGCAATGAGAATGGAATGGTGCTGTTGCACCATTACACAACACTAGGCTCTGGAGGACACGATGGGGGATACAATTTTTATACGACGTGAACTGATCTTGGGAGATACCACTCAGGCACACACTGCACCCTCTGAGAGAGAACAGGGACATTAGCTCTCTAAGCACTAACCCCTAGGAGACAACATATGTCACCTGCAAATGCATTCTGTGCTGTGTTGCTGTTGTTGGTCTAAGACAGCCACGACTGGTAATGTTTCTGTAGATTCTGTTCTGTTTTTTCCTAGCACATCTCCTTCAGATGCACAGAAAAATCACTGTCAAATAACAGCCACAGATATTATGCTCATGTAAATATATTGACTTCAGAGGGATTCACGTTAAGCATGTACCTGAGGCCCTTTCTAAATCAAGGCTGAAGCATGCATTGTGAATGGCAATAGTGTCTCATACAACTTTCCCCTTGCTCTGTATAAAATATTCCCTGTAGTTTTTCAGATTCATCTTTTTTTCTTCTTTCATTCATCGCCTAAAAAGACTGTTAAGCAAGAGAGCAAGCCTGATGACAATTTAAACAATGCTAATATTAGGAAAGATAGCGTCTCCTCTGCTAAGTAAAAGATCAAGACCAAAGAAGACCAGCTGGCTGACATCCATCCTACTGAGAGCTCTACCCTTGTGGTAGATTTAAGAATTTCTAGCAGTTCAAAGGCAGAGCTGAGGAGACAACTAACCCTTAAACAGTGTGGGTAAATAGGATTCAAACTTTTCTCTCTTGCTTTTTTTCTTCTCTGCCTTTCTTTTACAAGTATCAGATATTCTACACATTTCTTATGGCCTTAGGAAACATCTGTGACCCTCATGATTTTCAAGTGTCACATTCTAGGTCTGGACATAACTTGGTAGCAAGCATATCGTCAGTATTACATTTCATATAACTTGCTACCATGCAATTGCACTCTAGATTCACCTCCATAATAAAACACAGTAGTTCATGGCTTCTGCAGTTCTCAGTGAGTTAAAATATGAGCCAGTCAGGGAACAAGAAAAAATCAAGAATATCTGCATATAATGTTGCAGAAGCTCAGGACAATTCAAAGAGCAGAGCACTTGAAAGAAGTGACAACAAGTACTCTAAATATACATACGTATTCAGAAAAGCACTTTCATAAACAGCCTTCGAAAAAATACGTTACAGTAGAGAAAGAAAAAAAAAGTTGTTACAAATTCAGGGACATTTATGGGACAGTCACTTCTTGAGGTCATGAATGTAATCAAAGTTTATTTTCACACTGGCAAAGAATTTGCACAAGTACTTTTTACTACATCATTGTTTTGTACAATGTGAAGGAAAAGCAGTTCAAGATCATGAACTAAAACAATAAACAAAAACGCAAGTTCTACAAGGACAAGGACAATAACAAAAGGACACAGTTCTTCTAGTGAATCTTATGCTAATATATTTTTCTGACAACAAAATAAACAATCTCTTGCTATTCTGTAACTTCTGCTATTTTTCTCTTTTTACAAAAGCATTTATTTTCCATATTAATTTTAACTAAATTCTATACAATGACCAGAGTCTACAACAGACTTGAGGGGATTTAAGGAGAAGGTAAGGTAGGATAATGTCTGCTCAGTAAGTAACTACTTCTAAGAGCGTATTTCTCTGTTATGGTTTTATGGAAAATACATGTGTAGAGGAAAATAAAGATGGGAAAAGATAACCACTCTCTTACTATGACTGATATGGAAAATATTATGATTTCTAGAGTTTTGTGAAAGCTAACAATTTTTTGTAATACTAGCAAAGTGATGTTCTCTTTTCCAAATGTATGCTTTAAGGAAATTTTGTTGAAAGCTCCTTGGAGAGGAGAACCATGTGGAAATTGCTTTCTAATGATTTCAACCATTTCTGTGCACCCTGGGACATCCACTGACTTTCATTAATGTAAACCACCAGAAAGTATAGATTTGCTCATCAGTTGAAGTAGTGGAGCTATAAATCAGGTAAAGCTCTGTATTATATGTTATCTAGGTATGTTAAGAAGAAAAGCCTTGTTGATGACCTGTGACTTGGTGACGTAAGTAAAACTAGAATTCAGACCAGGAAAGATAATATAGAATTGGAATATTAATGTTTCCAAAAGCACTCATGTTCTGAAAAGATGCTACATCAATGGTGTGGTCTAGCACAAGATGACCTAGATCCACACGCTTGCTGAATAATGAAGCATCCATGTCACAGACCACTTAGCCTGTTCTGGGGCTTCTATGAAGCAGCAAGAAAATTACCTGTTCGCTTATTTCCTCACTTAAATTTTTTCTTTCTTTGTTTGTTTCCACTGTTTTAGTACTGACATAATCAGTAGGTTACTTCATGTAAGCCTAAACAACCAGAAGATTTGGATACTGTTTTTAAAATATTTAAAGTATATATTCTTATAAGAACTTCATCTGGTGTAATTAGCTTTTATCATGCCATCACACCTTGATATTATTTTTATAGCTTTTCTTACATAATTATTGTCTTTTTAAATGAAAGTGTTGAAATATCTTCACTCATCTTGTTGTTTGAGACCAAGTTAACTGAAATTAATAGTAAAAAGGAATAGTGAAGTTCACAGTACAGTGTGTATTTCACTAATTTGCTGAAATCATAATAAGCTATGATGTCAATCTGTCAGTAGACAAATGTTCGTAATCAGGTGAGAATCAGTTTATTTTATTTCAAATGCTATGTGTAAGAGAAGAAAAAGAGAAAGCAACCATGAAAGAATATTGTGCTTGGATGGATTACGGACCAAAGAAACACAAGAGTTTCACATCTGAGTGTACAAACTGACTTGTACCACTGAAGGAAAGTACCACTGAAGGAAATAAGATCTCTAGAATTTCCAACTCATATAATTATCTTGAAATATTATTCCAGTGAAGTGTTATCTTAAATAAGTCAAATATAAGGAAAGTACTCAATGAAAATGAAAGCAGAAAAAGATTTGGTATACTTTGAAACTTGAAAAATAGAGCAACAGAAGCCCTGATCAGTATATAACATCGTATAACTGAAGAAAACCAAAGTAATTAATTTATTCTTAGAAAAAAAAAAATCTAAACAAACAGAGGTCACTGATATAATGCTATAACTAAACTAAGGAGACAGGAATTAAATTCAACCAGGAAATGTCAACAAATTGATATTGATCAAAATTCTAGGACTAGGCAAACAAATTATTTTCTTACGTAATATGGAGAAAAGTAACTTGGGTGAACACCAGCAAAAGTGTAATGATTAATGCTGTCAGACTACATCCTAAACTAAAATTCCTCTGTCAGCGTAAACACCAAAATATAAACAGGTCATTTCTGTTACAGCCAATAAAGATAAATATGTGTCTGCAGGTTGTGATTAATCTCCTATTACGTAAGAAATATAAAAGACGTAAAACATAGATGTCTTTGGCCCAGAATCTTTTCTGGATGAGTTCCTCTAATTCACAAGTGTTGTATCAGCCAATGTGTGCATCCAACTGGATGAGTACAAATTTGAAGTTTAAATGTCTAACAGTGGACCTTCAGGTTGGTCAAAGGCCATGGTTTTGGTCTTTTGCATTTGATGGATGACATACAACACAACTGACAGCAGCCGGAGATACATGCAATGAAAAGATGTTGAAGGTAAACAATGTGGGATTCTGATCTTATTAATATCATATATGTTAATATACTTCTATGCATATAGCTCTTTACCTGTCTGCAGGTTCTGTTGGCAAAGGGGTTTCCAGTATAGTAATCTCCCTACTAGTCCATGTGAGGTCTACTGTTTCAAATACCAGTCCCTCCATTGAAGACTACATCTGAAAAAACAGACTTAGAAACTTTTTTGTGTTCAATATTCCTCACATTCTGAAATTATGTCCTGACTGTATATTGCAATAGGATGTGGACATACTCAAGGAGAAATTTCCACTTTCTCTTCTAAGGCACTCCGTCCTTCCCCCCGAAGAAAACTGTGCACGTAGGGTGTGTAAGTGTCCTTCTCCTGGTCCCTAAACTCAGTACAAAGGTCTTATCCCTCTGGAGATAAACCTGCAAAGTAATTTCTTTTTGAGCTTCTGAAATTTTTCAGAACCCTTCACCTTGTAATAGAGGAGGTTGAAGGAAGGTTGAAGGGTTTTCTTCAAGCAAACTGTTCTGCCTATGAAAATAGTTTTCTCTACAACCCGTTTCTTAGCAGCACCCTTAGAACTATGGAGTTCAATTAGCTTTTATTATTTTATTATTAAACAGCAAGAATGAAAGTCAAAGTATGTCATTGTATCCAAAGCCTCCTTCAAAAATCAAAAAGTAGTTGCAAATACTAGCAGTACTTTTTTTTTTTTTTTTCTGAGATGAGCTGTTTAAAAGGAAGCTATGTTTCCTGGGAGATGAATTTTCAGTATAACCGCAACTTCTTATGGCTATTAGAAGCTGGACAATTTGGAATATATCATGCCAGAATATGTCTGCTGCTGAAATGAATGTTAATGTACAGAGTAATAAAAATAGATTGCTGAGCATCCCCAATGCCGTCATGCTTTTGAATTATAAGATTTTACATCTTCTTCATTAGATCCTGTGTTTTGCAAAGTCAAACACATAATTTCATCATTTCTATGAGCAAAACGTATGATAGGGTACTGGATTACATAAATTAATGAAAATGACACAATAAAACACTAAGCCGTGTTCAGCCTGTGAGGCTACTTGTATGCTTGAATTTAAAAACCTCTTCAGTTTTGCCTGTACATGTCTTACATGGTTTTGCTTCATGATTATGTACAGCCACATGATTATGTGTTACCACTCAACTGTGGGAAAATGGATGTTCTCTATTAATTTTAAATTCAGCAAAACTGATTCATTTTATGCTTTAGAATAATTTATATGCTGCCTAGGGGGTAACCTTTATGTAACTCAGGGCATCTTTTTCACAGTTTGGGCAAGCGAGAGTAATTCTGCTTTGTTTTATAGTTTTATCCTAGAGCTAGTTCAAAATCCTCTAGAACGTAGAAGATTTCCCTTATCAGCAAGATATATTATTGCTATAGTATTATTGCTATAATTCTCTGTAAACAGATAAGGTCAGCACCATAAGATGAGTACACGAATACAATCATTATTACACTTGTCATCTTAAGCAATCCCTAAAATCTCCCTAAAACCTCCCCACAATTTTGCACTCATAGTTTATGGTTGCATATGGCAAATCCTCTATTATTGCAGCAAACTCCAAAATTTAGGTTCCCAGTAGTCATCTGGTTCAGGACCCTCCTATGATTGGCAGAGTCAGATATGCTGCTCAGGACAGTTCAGTTCAGATACTTCACGGTCTAAAATTCCTGC
>NW_010413299.1:0-15349 GCF_000710305.1 Buceros rhinoceros silvestris | reverse complement strand
TCCTGCTGGAGATGTTTTAAGGAGTTCAGTTTGGTAGAATAAATTTTGAAACTACAATACTTTCTAAGATTTTCTTCCATAAGCTCAGGCACAAATTTAAATATGTTGCAAATATGGAGACATGATATGATTGAATAAAGGAAACTGAAGCATAAAATGAAATCTTACAACTCTCGAAACAAAATACTTTGTAAAATTTCCACTCTCTCTTATGGAAATATGAGAACTAAAAAAAAAAAAATCATCACCTGCAGGAAGAAATTCTTTTTAAAGTACAGTCTGCCGACAGAGTGCAGTGTGTTCTCACACTTGTGGTCTCCCGAATTTCTCTCAACCGAAACCAGCTGAAAATAACTTCTACTGAGAAAAAGTAGTTTCTGCTGCTCCCAACAGAAGTTCTACGGAGACAAATGTACAACAGACTATCCCAAATGAAAACCGTTATCAACTTTAATTATTGTTATCCTTAAATACAGCTGATTATTTTTAAAAGCAGATTTAACTATATCGACATTTTGAAGGGTTAATAATGAACTATTTCTGTATTCTGTAGGAATACAAAGAAGGTTTGACAATAGACAGTGTTTCAAAAGAATACGTTTTAAACACACAATCAGAAAAGGAAGAAAGAAAAACAAATATCCATGTTCTTCAAGGTCTGGAAGAAAGTTCACTGTAGTGTTAACTTCTACAAAAGATTGAACAATTTTAAGGTTAAGCTAAACCCCAAAAGACCAAAAGAGGGATTTTCAGAGAAGGATGTTAGCTATTATGGATCCAGGGAGGTTCATTCATTCTGCTATATAACAAGGCTGTCTACTTCCACTGGAACTTTGCTGAAGCCAATACAATCTAACTGTGACATGGAGTAGTTTAATTCATCGTTCTTATCGGTTAAAAGTAAAATAACAGCAGCATATTTGCTTTCCACAAGCCATACTTAACACACGTAAAGCAGTCAAATAAGTTGAATAGATTGTAGTCTAGTTAAAAAGATTGTACCTTGCATACCTCTATTCTTTATATTTCCAATTTCTTTACCGAACCCTCCTCAAAATATGTTTCCATTCCTTCATTTAATTTCCTGTCATTTGCTTGACTAACTTTTTTGTTGTTATTTTGTAATAATAGATGTCACGATTTTTTATGAGTAAAATTTTTCAGTCACTGCAAAGCACTTTGCAAGACATAAAACTAGCTGTTTCTGTGAATAAAAATTGTTTCCTAAGTTTCTAAACATATTTACAGGAAACCACTCCTTTTTTCAGCAGTATTTAGGAAATAAAATGATCTTTTATGCAAATTAAGCATGTAATGCCATTTTGATCTGCAGTGTGATCAAGAGGCGTAACTTTTTCCAATACATGTTCACTCATTCTTCATCAGCTTGTGCTTCAATCCTCATTCAAACATGATTAATTCGTGACTGCACTGTAAAAAAAAGTCTGGGCTGCAAATCAGGCTATGAATTTTCCTGGATTGGGAGGGCTAATAATGACAGGATACAGAATAAACCATTACCTTCTTAATCCTTCCTTCCTGAAATAGATAAATGGTGCCCAAGTCAAACTTCATTTCCCATATCCACAATTCATTGTTAAACGGTGAGAAGTGTGATGCCTTTTAGATCCAACTGGTGAATAAAGCCATACAGTTTTTTATTTCCTCCAGGAGAAGAAAACAAAACAACCATTTAAGGGTCAAGGCAAGGGATAAGGAAGGGCTAAATGCACCACTTATGGCCATGGGCAAAACACTGACTGGCCTAGGGGGAAACAAAATACATTTAATTCAAAACAACAAAACCACAAACAAATAAGCAATTAAATTAGGGCTGGACAGAAAGAGAGAGCAAGAACTTAAATATACCTTCCCCACTCCTCTTCCCTTTTCCTGAGCCCGGCTTTAGTACCTCTCACACACACACTCAGTGCTGCAGGGGGAGTAAACATGGAATTGGTGGGCACAGTCTTTTTTAACTTTCTGCATGAGGTGCTTGGTCCAGGGAACACATGTTATTCCTTATGGAAGGTCTTACATTTTTTAAGACTGCTAATATCCAGCCTTCCCTAAATCCTGGTTACTCCAATAGACAAGAGTTTGCTTTGTCTGGATATTACCCCAAAGTTCCATCTGTTTTGGTATGAGGCTAAGGAGGTCACCTCTTCCGGTAAAAGAACTGCTAAAAGCAAGAGCAAGATTGATCTTTCTATACAACTCTTATATTCTTACATGATTGAATCATGTTGTGCTGTCACATCGTATTACTATTTTAAGTGTACATGTGGTTTCACTTGTGCTTACTTCGTGAACTTGGACTTCAAAACACAAAATTTATAGCAGGTCATTTCATGGAGCTGAAGTTAAGAATTTCAGAGCAGAACAACCAAAAAAAGCAGCAGTTCTTAAAGGAATTTGCTTGGTCTTTTTGATACGGCTATAAGACTAACATATAAATTTAAGTTGGTGTTTTAAGAAAGATTATTCAATATAATAAAGAAGCTGCAGGAAGTCCAAATAATTATTAATGAAAAACAACCCTTAAAAAAAAAAGGAACCTTCTGTAGGAGTCTTGTTATTTCCAAGGAGCTATGTTATTAGTCTAAAATTTAGTTGACTCTCTTCTTACCATCCTCTGCACCTCCCCCAAATATTTCTTCAACTGTTTTCCGAAAGAAAGGTGTTTGCTTGTCTGTTTGACTGGATAAGTAGAAGATAGTATATATGAGTATCAATGAATGTGAGTATGTGTGCATGTGTACACACGTGTGTATGTGAAAGTACTTTCACACCATGCTTGTGTCTTTTATTCCTCCCTTGCACACATGCAAGTCTTTGCTTACTGCAAAGACATTGGATAAACAAAGAATGAAGAACTAAAAGAAAGCACAGCATAATATGCTCATCTCTTTCAAAAACATTTCTTTTGCAGCCAATAATTCTACAGCATGAAATGTTCCATGGTTTGGAAGGAAATCCATGGTTTCTTTGTGTGATTTTTGTGGTTTTGTTTCTTTTTCTCTTCTGTGTCTAGGAAGTAAAACTTTGTTATCCATTGGATAATGTTAGATAATTTAGAAATGATAATATTACCATAAACATATTTCAAAGTTACTCCAGGTGAAATCCCTTGTTTTATATGATGTAACTCTAATACTTTACCAGCCTGATAGTCTTGAAATATGTGCTTGAGAAAAAAAGAGAAAAATTATTTCATAAGAATATTTATTGCTTCAAAAATTCATCTAAAATTAGAGGGGAAAAAACCCTAGAACACTAGGGTTTTTTCCCCTCTAATTTTAGATGAATTTTTGAAGCAATAAATATTCTTATGAAATTAGAGTTCTCTTTTTTTCTCAAGCACATATTTCAAGACTATCAGGCTGGTAAAGTATTAGAGGGAAAGATCTTAATAATTTAGTAATAGAACTTAATCAGGACTTAAAGGGATCACTGGAGTTAATTAGCAAGAAAGTGTGCTTGTAATATGCAGTCAGGCTGAGAGGAACATAAATAAAATGAAGCAATGATCTATGCTCTAAAGATATATTACGTATTATCGCAGAGGCCATATACTCTACCAGTCCAATAGTACAAAGATTAATTATCACTAGAAACTATTTCTATGTATTCCATCTGTTACAAAATATTTTAATACAACTTATTTCCATATATCATCATGGCTTGGCTTCGCGAACGAAGATCTGGGAAGGGCTTTTCCCATGCTCGCTGCAAGCAATGAGTGCACCCTTCGGACCTGCGCAGTGGATTTTTTAGGTGAGGAACCAGCGTGCGCGGAACTGGCTCCACCCTCTACACCTGAGGTTCATCCGCCAGGGCCTAGTGAGCTTGGACGGTGACAGCAAAGTCCTCGGGTCACAGGTTTGGTTAGAGTATCCTTCTCTTAGGTGATGGATGCCTTACAAGGCTAAACGAGCTCCATCTGCCTGGGTTTGGAGTCAGAGTTTTCCTTCTCCTAGGATGGTTGCCCAAAGGCTAGTGAGCCCATCCTGCCCATGGACACACTTTGTCTGACCCTTCACCCGAGACCCATCTGGCCAGGGAGACCCCACCGGAGGCACATGCCACCACCAGCACAGCTCTCAACCTCACAAGGGCACGCAAGCTCCTTCGCCACGGCAAGGGGGTGCCTGTGAAAGAGTCGCTGCTCTACCTCCGGACATCACAGACCCGGGCACGGGGCGGCCGGGGCCTGCCAAGAATGGGAGTCCTGGAGGACCTTCCATATATATATCTGTATGATCCTTCAGGGAGGAAGATAGAATAATCACTAGTGTATAGGTTGTTTGTATAAACATAGAAGAAAAGGCAAATCTGATAGAGTGATTAACACCAAAGTTATCTCAGATGTAAATTTCAATGAAGACTCATTCATGTGCTAAGCTTTCACAGCTTGTTCTGAGTCATGAAAAGAAGAAACTTTCTCTGAAAATAATCTTACATATATACGATATCCACTATCAGCAAGACAGTATAACAGCTATGCTTTTTTCTCTCATTAGGTACCTAACACACCAATGCCCTGAGGCAAAAAGATAAGCTAACCAGAGACATCCCCTGGCCACTTCTGCAAAACCTGCTTTGAGATGGGGAACAGCATTAGGGCTGAAAGGTTAGACTAGATGGGATGTGACTCATTAGGATGCCTTTTATATTGGTTGGCTTTCTTCAAAGTATTCTGTCTCCTCGATATCCTTTCCTATTCTCTCTTTGTACAGCTGCATTTACAATATGCGATTAGATGCATTAATGCATACAAGAGTATAATTGGTAATGTCAAGATTGGAGGCAGCCAGGGCTGAAGTAATCACACAATGGCAGAGTTCACCTGAGGGACATGAGTCCTGAGGGACATAGGTCAGATGAAGAGTAAAGTCAGAACCCTGAATTTTAGGAAAGCAAACTTCCAGATCTTCAAGACAGTTAATAGAATGCCCTGGGAAACAGCCCTCAGGGACAAGGGAACACGACAGAGCTGGCAGATCTTTAAGGACACTTTCCATAAAATGCAAGAGCTCTTGATCCTCAGGTGCAAGAAATCAGGCAAAGAAGGGAAGAGATCAGCATGGCTGAATCGAGACATGGTCAAAATTAAAGGGCAAGAAGGAAATACACAGGAAGTGGCAACAAGGACAGGTATCCTGGGAAGAGTATAGGGACACTGCCCGGTTGTGTAAGGATGAGGTCAGGAAGGCCAAGGTGTGAGTGGAGCTGAACTTGGCCAGGGATGCAAAGAGTGATAAGAAGGGCTTCTGCACATATGTCAATCTGAAAATGAAGGTTAAAGAGAGCATACCCTCTCTGATGAACATGACTGGCAAGCTAGTAACAACAGACAAGGAGAAGGATGAAATACTCAAAACAATCTATGCTTCAGCCTTCACTGATAAAGTCCTTTCTCACACCTCCTGAGTTGATGGACCACAAGATGGGAACTAGGGGGTCAAAGTCTCTCCCATTGTATGCAATCATCAAGTCTGTGACCACCTGAAAGAACCTGAACATGCATAAGCCTAACAGACCTGATGAGATGCATTGCAGAATCCTGAGGGAATTGGCTTATGTAATTGCCAAGACACTCTCCATGTGATTTGAAAAATCCTGGCAGTCAGGTGAAGTCCCTGATGGCTGGAAAAAGGGAACCATTGCACTAATTTTTGAAAAGGGTAGAAAGGAGGACCCTGGAAACTACCAACCTGTCAGCCTCACCTCTAGGCCTGGGAAGATCAGGGAACAGATCCTCCTAGAAGCTAGGGTTAGGCATGTGGGAGATAAGGTTGTTCAAGACATCCACCATGGCTTTACCAAGGACAAGTCCTGCCTGACCAACGTAGTGGCCTTCTACTGCTGGACAGGGGAAGAGCTCTGGATGTCATCTATCTGGACCTCTGTGAAGCCTTTGATACGGTTCCCCACAAGATCCTTCTCTCTCAATCGGAAAGATATGGATTTGATGTGTGGACTGTTGGGTGGATAATTAATTGAGATGGACCACAAGATGGGAACTAGGGGGTCAAAGTCTCTCCCATTGTATGCAATCATCAAGTCTGTGACCACCTGAAAGAACCTGAACATGCATAAGCCTAACAGACCTGATGAGATGCATTGCAGAATCCTGAGGGAATTGGCTTATGTAATTGCCAAGACACTCTCCATGTGATTTGAAAAATCCTGGCAGTCAGGTGAAGTCCCTGATGGCTGGAAAAAGGGAACCATTGCACTAATTTTTGAAAAGGGTAGAAAGGAGGACCCTGGAAACTACCAACCTGTCAGCCTCACCTCTAGGCCTGGGAAGATCAGGGAACAGATCCTCCTAGAAGCTAGGGTTAGGCATGTGGGAGATAAGGTTGTTCAAGACATCCACCATGGCTTTACCAAGGACAAGTCCTGCCTGACCAACGTAGTGGCCTTCTACTGCTGGACAGGGGAAGAGCTCTGGATGTCATCTATCTGGACCTCTGTGAAGCCTTTGATACGGTTCCCCACAAGATCCTTCTCTCTCAATCGGAAAGATATGGATTTGATGTGTGGACTGTTGGGTGGATAATTAATTGATTGGGTGGTTGCATCCAGAGGGTAGTGGTCAATGGCTTGATGTCCAGAGGGAGATCAGTGACAAGTGGTATCCCTCAGGGCTCCGTACTGGGACCAGTGCTGTTTAATATCTACATCAATGACATAGGCAGCAGGATCAAGTGCACCCTCAGCAAGTTTGCAGATGACACCAAGCTGAGTGGTGCAGCTGACATGCCTGAGCGATGGGATGCCATCCAGGGGGACCTGGTCAAGCTGGAGAAGGGGGACCATGTGAACCTTCTGAGGTTCAAGAAGGCCAAGTGCAAGGTCCTGCACCTATGTCAGGACAATCCTCAATGTCAGTACAGTGTGGGAGAAGAAGGAACTGAGAGTGATCCCGACAGAAGGACGTCAGAGTACTGGTGGATGAAAGGCTGGACATGAGCTGACAATGTGCACTCACAGCCCAGAAAGCCAACTGTATCCTGGGTTGATCAAAAGAAGTGTGGCTGGCAGGTCAAGGGAGACCATTCTGCTGCTTTACTCCGCTGTGGTGAGACCTCACCTGGAGGACTGTGCCCAGCTCTGGAGTCCTCAGCACAAGAAGGACATGGGGCTGTTGGAGTGGGTCCAGAGGAAGGCCACAAAGGTGATCAGAGGGATGGAGCATCCCTGCTATGAGGACGGGTTGAGAGAGTTGCGGTTGTTCAGCCTGGAGAAGAGAAGGCTCTGGGGAGACCTTACTGCAGCCTTCCAGTACTTAAGGTGGGCTTATAATAAGAATGGAGACTGTCTTCTTAGCACGGCCTGTTGTGACAGGACAAGGGGTGGTGGTTTTAAACTAAAAGAGGAGAGACTTAGAGTAGATCTAAGGAAGACATTTTTTACAATGAGGATGGCAAAACACTGGCACAGGTTGCCCAGAGAGGTGGTAGACGCCCCATCCTGGGAAACAGTCAAGGTAGGTTGGATGGGACTCTGGGCAACCTGTTCTAGTGGAAGATGTCCCTGATCACTGCAGGGGCGGTTGGACTAGGTGACCTTTCAAGGTCCCTTCCAACCCAAAGCAGTCTATAACTCTATGATTCTAGAGATCTACAGAAAGCTAGCTTTTCTAAAATTAAAACAAACATTGCGTAAGTACACATAATTCCTATTGTAGGAATTGTAGATAAATATTATACTAGTATATATCATGCAGTCCCTTATTAATTAGAAAAGGTTATTTTCAGACTTTAGAAGTACTGGGTACTTTCTTTACAAATTAAATAGTCATCACAATAGAGAGGAACTTAACAGTAAGGAAAACAAGCAAACCAATCTGAGGAAGCAAAACCTTTCTGCAAGCTTCCTGGTGCCTCTTGCTTAATGTTGTTGGCTAAAGAAGACTTAGTTCATTGGCTCAACAATCTTTCCTATTTTTTCTCCTTTTCACAGTTATTTTAAAAATTACAACCAGGGCTCTCCCTGTAATTTCCATGATCTTGAGGAGTGAGATATTAAATACAGAAAAGATCTTCTATCCTTTCCTTCACAAGATCAAACAAATGTTTGGAACAATCTAAAAGTAACAAAGTTATGAAATATCTGTATTGTATTCCAATGACTGGGGAGGAAGTATCAAACATATTTGTGTACTTTATTTTTTTTCCAAATTAAAAAAAATGCATATTGCAAGTTTGCTGCCTCTGAAATTTCAAGATAATATGATAATGACACATCATTTTATTTACTATTTACCAGACTATGAAATGATTCACAGGCTTATTTAGAGCTTTTACTTCCCATTGTATAATTGGCCAAAACAGAGATGTGAAAAGATAAATTTACTACTCAGCTGTCAAGGAGAAAACTGCTGTACAGGGAGGACAACTACTACCTAGCAGCAAGACCTACCCAGGAAGCTAGAAACATAACCTTCAACTTTTCTCTTCCCTGAAGGAGAGCAGGAGTGCCAAATCCAATCAAGTCTCCAGTTTCTTTATTCCGTATCAGCTTTTAGTCTCCTCTCTTCGCTCCAGGAAAAGGGAGCAGGGGTGATGGTGTGCAAATCAGTGCTGTGTATTCTGATGAGAAGCTTGAGTTAACTCATTATTTACAATATCAGTCATGGTTTGGAGGCTCTGAATGCTTGGAGACTCATTCTGCTAATGAATGAGTCACTGCAGAAAGACACACAGAGAGTGCAAAGCCCTGCCCCAAGGATCTTGCCCACTAGAAGGCAAAAAACCCTAATTAGACAAGTAAGCAAGACAAAACCAGTAATTAATACACAGTTTTAGTAAATCCTAAAGCATCAGCATCAGTTGGTAAATTAACCAACTTACAGCAGTGAGCACAGTTCCTATCCTGTTTTCCCCCTCTTAAGAAACAAGCTGTATTTTACAAAATTTGGTGTCTGCCTTCACGCCATTTCTGTCCATGTCATTAATCCCTAGATGAGCTGCAGGCTTCTTTGAAGGAAAACTTTATTCAGTAAATAAATAGGTCATTCTGTTGCTGTGCTAATGATATATTTTGATCAGCTTCTTTGATCATTAATACAAACTGTGTAAAGCTAAATAAAGCTGGGATGACATTTCTGGAGTACAAAAGTATAGTTCGGATTAAAAGGAGGACGTTTGGTGTGATTTCTTTCATAAGACATAAAATGCAATGGGAAAACTGGTTGTTTCTCACTCTGTTGGTCTTGTTTGTGAAAGTCTTCAGTGTGCTGAGGGAACTTCATACAATGAATTCTAGATATGAATATTCTCATATTTCCTAGAATGAAGCACAAAATCTGGAAAAGTAAGACCTATTACCACAATGATTGAGACTAATGGAAATGTTTAATAGTTTTAAATTTAATTCTCCTTTCTTTGCCATCTAGTGAACTATTCTTCTGCCAACCAAATACATAAAAGTCTTTAAAATTACCTCAAAATAAGAATTTTATCCCTGTACAACAGTAAATGACTTTAGATGTGCAGAACAAGATGGATAATCATGATGATTATATCAAAATCAGAATGTCTTGTGGAGGTCATTTGTTCTGAAAGGCACTTGTGTCTGGAATATGCTGTCCTCAAAGCCTGATAAGCACTAATCCTATTGCTTTTGAGGGTATGACATGACCACATCTGTTTATAAATGCGTGTTTATGAAGTCAGTTCCTGCTTATTGTCACATTGGTCAACTGATATTTTTATAAACTAAAAAGACAAGAAATAGAACCAGATATAAAAAAAATACATAAAATTTTGCATATTTGTATTTCAACAGTGATGGAGAAGGCTATTATGTTAACTTATATGTGGACAACAGCAGAATAGTTTTGAGATTCTGCTGTTCATTGCTTTATTCTGTGCAATCTGAAATAATACAGCCAAAAAGAATCTCCTCCTTCAGCTTTCTATATATCCCTAAGCCAAAATCTCTCCACTGATATAAAAACTGAAGCTCATTCATGAAATTTTTGTTGAGTCTTGTCAAACTGAGCTTAAGGATCTCAATATCAACTATACAAGATCTAATCTAATCAGGAAAGAACATAGCTCAAGGGTCTTAAAATGCCTATTGAGACCTCAGTGCAGAGACATGAACACTTTGACCCAAACCAGAGCAGGCAGTTGCTGGATTCAATGGTAGGTAAACTTTTAGCTGTGACCAGCTAGTTAAACAATTCACTCAAATCTGAAGGACAGCAGAAGAAAAACAGATAATTAAAATATTATTCTTTTTTGCCTTGGAAATGGTAATAAGAATGTCACTGGGACAGAAACAGAGTCAAGATTTTTACATGCTGAGAACTGAGAAGCTTCAGCTTTCCTTGGAGGAAGCTACTAGATCGTGCTTTAGAAAAGAAGGAACTTAAGAGTTCAGTATAAGATCTAATTTTATGTTTTAGTTTTTTTAAAAAGTTAAAGAAGTGGTGATCAACTCCTTGAACTTCAGTAATACAAAACAGTCATACCTGAAATGTAAGATTTTACAAGTCCATGTCTGAATTATTCTTTCTATTTTAAGTACCCCTTCAGAGTTAAGAGGAAATTAGATTTAAAAACATTTCATTGTCATATACTACTTCTTACCAGTACCAATGAGTCCAGGAAAAAAAAAAAATTACATTTTACAGATAAGAAACAACCAGAAAAGAATAGTTAAAAGTCTTGAGTAGAAATATAATAAGAACCTGGTGAAGGGTCTAGAGAACAAGTACCATGAGGAGTGACTGAGCAAACTGGGGTGCTTTTGCCTAAGAAAAAGACACTCAGGGGTGATCTTGTCACTCTCTACAACTACCTGAAAGGAGGTTGTAGCAAGGTGGGAATCAGTCTCTTCTCCCAAGTAACAGGTGATAGGATGTGAGAAAATGGCCTGAAGTTGCACCAGGGGAGATTTAAGTTGGATATTAGGAAAAATTTCTTTACAGAGAAGGTTGTGAAGATCATTGAAACAAGTGCCCAGAGAGGCGATGGAGTCCCCATCCTCGGGGGGTGGGAGGGGTGTGTGTTTAAAAGACATGTAGATGTGGTGCTAACAGACATGACTTAGTGGTGACCTGGCACGTCACGGTGAACAGTTGGACTCAATGATCTTAAGGGTCTCTTCCAGCCAAAATGATTCTGTGCTTCTGTGATAATATATGATCTCCTTGCTCATTCTCCATTCTGTCTTGTTTTCTTAGCTCCATCACACTACCTATGCAATTGAATATCCACTAGTACACATACAAGGTTGTCGTGGTTTAAACCCAGCTGGCAACCAAGCACCATACAGCCGCTTGCTCACTCTAGCATGAGAATATACAACAAATGACTTCCTTCCAGCCAAAATGATTCTGTGCTTCTGTGATAATATATGATCTCCTTGCTCATGCTCCATTCTGTCTTGTTTTCTTAGCTCCATCACACTACCTATGCAATTGAATATCCACTAGTACACATACAAGGTTGTCGTGGTTTAAACCCAGCTGGCAACCAAGCACCATACAGCCGCTTGCTCACTCTAGCATGAGAATATACAACAAATGACTTCAGGTTCGAGACAAAGGACAGGGAGGGCTCACTCGCCAGTTACAGCCATGGGCAAAAGACAGAACCAACTTGGGAAAACAAAATCAGTTTAATTCAAACAACAAAATCACTACTAAATCTCCAATCCCATCAGAGTAGGACAGTGATAAAAAACCCTAACAGGATCTTAAATACATTTACCACGACCCCCACCACCCTTTCTTTCTCGAGCCCAGCTTTGCTACCTCCTTCCCCACAATGCAGCACAGAGATGGCAGAGGATGGGGGTCATGGTCAGTCCTGTCCAATTCATGTTGCTTCTCCCTCTCTTTCCTCTTCAAGGGAAACTCTCGCCACAGTCCTCCCCCGTAGCACGTGGCATGCCTTCTGCGGGAGATAGTCCTCCATGAACTGCTCCAGCAGGTATGGGTGTCTTCTGCCATCTGCGGTTCTCCCAGTGACAAACCGCCCCAGTGGAGGTCTCCCTCAGAGTCATGGCATTATTCAGGAGTAGTCTGCTACTCCAGCATGAACCTCTCCTCAGGCTGCAAATGAACCTTCTCTCCACTAGTGATCTCTGGGGACTGCAAGGGCTCAGCCTGCCATCTTGCCACCAGCCAAAGGAAAATGTCAGCTCCAGAGTTCCTTCCTGACCCCTTCCTCACTAACTCGGATGACTGCATGGTTGTCTCTCTGTTCTACCACCCTCCAGAGCAAAAGAGAGCTCCCAAAACAAAGAATCTTGCCAAACCGCTTTCCTTTCTTAAATATATTTGTTCTCAGAGCTGTTGATTGGCTCAGCCTTGGCCAGAGGCAGGGCCAACTTGGAGCCTCGGGTGAGTTTTCTGGAAGGGTCTTGCAGGGGCTGCACCAGCAGCACTTCCCCCGCTACCAAAACCCCACCAGGCACAAGCCAGCAGCCTCCTCTCCTGACTAACAAAACCATGTCAGATATAAACCCAACACAAATATTGAGAACCCTGGCTTTTTTTCTGGATGGAAAAGTACTTTAATGTCACAATATATTTTCACTGAACACATGTTACTATTTAGAAATTGTTTCTGGTACTTAAATACAGTCAAGTATCTATTTCTGCTCACTCCAAAACCTAAGAAACATTTCATATTTATGAAAACCTGTTTTTTCTTTTTATTTGTATATCTCTGATCCTTATTTGTGGGCCCCAACAATGACACATATATCTTTGAGACTTTGGTTTTAATTCACTTAACTCACTGCTCAACTTCTACTGTAGATTCATGTGTCATTCATAAGAATATTTCAACTTTTCTGTTCTGTGAATATGCAGGCCACATTATTCCTTGAGTAGTCTGCTTCTATATGTCATTACAACCATGAATGTCTACACTGGTATTGAAAGATTTTTACATGGTTTATTCTCCATTTTTCTTTTTGAATAGAGACAAATGGAAAAGACATTTGTATTAATGAGAATAAATCTTACAACAAACTATCTTCTGCTTCTCAGAAGAATGAAAACAAGAGCCTTTCAATGCTGTTTTGGAGACAGCTATGAACCTCAAGGATTTATTCTTTTCCATATAAATTTAATTACTGAAGAGGTGAAATTAGAAGTGTAATCTTTATGCTCCCATTATACTCAACAGAAAGAGAGAGAGTGAGAGACTGTAACAGATGGCAACACAGAACTAAGGTAGGATTTTCCTCTGGAGTATTGTGTCTCTTTAAAATATGCAGAATGTGTGACAAACTACTTAATCTACAATTTAGTCGCCTAAAATCAGGTCTTCTGAATACCACCTTAACTGTTTATTTTCAGCTCTTTTCAGCTTAGAGATGGCACAGTTTTATAACATGTTTTTATTAAAATTAATGTTTTTTCCTAAAAAATTTATGCTTATATATGATATGCTATTATGTTTCTAGCTAGCACCAGAATTTCTTCTTTCAGCCATACACACCAGTTTTTTCCTGTCTCATTCTCTTATTTATGTAAAAAAATCTCTTTTCGAATGTCGTCTTGTACTGGGCAGTATTTTCCCAGTGATTTGCAACATATCGTTATTTATTTTCTGTATTGTAATTAAATATACTAGTTGTTCTCCCTTTCAAATAATAAATAAATAAGCTAAATACTACTGTTATTATATTTTACTATTTATTCATATATTACATTTTATAGTATTATATTAGAGATAATTATCCAGGATAATACAGGCAAGCCTTTGATGAGACGCATCCTTACTCAGCTTGCCTCTGCAATGTGCATAGAAATTATCTGCAAACATTCTGACAAATTAGAAACAGGGTTAAATGTTGCACATCTTCACCTTTCTGTGTTCAGTTTTCAGGAATAGCAATTCCTCCTGTGGGAGTCTAATGAATTTCAAGCTCATCCAAGCTTGTTTTTGTGACAAAATACAATTATTTTGAGACGGAAATGAAACTGCTTTTTCTTTTCAATTTGTTGTCCTGTTTTGGCAAATGCCCAACATTATCTTATACCAGGAGCTGTGACAGATTGCGTTGATAAAGCCACACTGACAGAGCTTTTATTGTGAGAGTCCTTCCTCATGTTTTTATGGAACTGAAATGCATCTTTGGCAGTCACTGGCTTTTCTTCACTGCTAGCATTTTTATTATACTCAGGCTTAAGCTAATGCTAAGCTGCAGAAGAAACCCATCATAGTACAAAGGTTAATTCACACACCAGATGGAGAGAGAGACTTGTTGAAATGTTCTACAGATTCTTGACCAAAGCCCAGGCACAGAGGTTATTATAAGGTCCAGGCAGAGTCCCAGCTGGCACTGGACTCACGACACATACAGCATGAATGAATGTAAGTACAGCCAGTAACTGCACTAGGATTCGTGACACATTATAGCAGGACATGTTATTGCATAGGACTTGGGGCAGGCAGGTAGACTAGAAGATGTCTTGCTACCCCTTCCAAGGATCTCTCATCTGATTTACACGATTAAATGAAAAAGTTCTCTGCTGTCATTGTCTTTTGATATGCATAGATTAAATTAACATTAAGCTCACCCCTTCGAAAATGAGTAAAATAGTGACTGGCTGAGGCTTCTAGGCTAATCTAGTCATCTAGACTTCCTCTGAGGCCAACAGAGACAGAAAGATACTTTCCAAGAAAAATTCATCCCTCTTGTTGCAGACATCAATTAGTTATATGGAATAAGACTGTAGCTGATCTTCTTCCAGATCCTCTCACTGAGCTATGAGAAAACTACAGGCATAAACATTTGTCTGGAAGAAAATTTTCTGATCTCTGATAAATTTAGAGAGTATATTTATTTTTTAACTGGTATTGAAAGTGTTGATACAGGCTTCTAACATGAAAAGGACTAACAGGAACTAAATGGGTTTGTTTTGTCAGTTTAGTATTACCAGCATTAAAAAGATTGGAAGGAATTAAATAGTTTTATTTAGGTGCTGCAAACATCTATGTAGCATAGGGTAAAAAGGGCATACTTATGCAAAATATATCTGAGAAATAAAAATACTTAGACTCGTTAAAATGTGCAAAGTTATTTAGAAGTGTTTATAGTTCAAACTGATTTTAAATGGAATTTTCTTGTAACTTCTCTGACTACTGCAGGGGATTTCTCCTTATGTTTTCTGTACTAATTAGAACACAAACCCATACCTAGAGGTTCATTTAAATAGAAAAAATAGAAAAGGAGGCAATATTTTAAAAGAAAAACTCAAAATTCAGAAAATCTGTCATTTGAAATGCTTGTCCCAGATAACTTCCAATAAAATGGTATTATGTATAACAAGTGCAAGAATTGCAGCTATCTCCAATGTTTTCAA
>NW_010413298.1:0-18104 GCF_000710305.1 Buceros rhinoceros silvestris | reverse complement strand
GCGAGCAGCCAGCCGCCGCTCCCTCCCCCTCTCGCACATGGTCCCCGCATCCTCTGCCTTGCGGGTTTCTGCGACCCGGGTAGAGTAATCCCCTCGAGAAACGCGCAGGCCTGCCTGGCACCTTGGCCGAATGTGATTGCCTTTTTCGTCCCTTACATAAAAATTGCTTCATACCCAGATAAGGAAACGTGTGCTAGGTGTACCTAAACTCGGGAAATACGGCGCTGGCTGGAGTTCGCTGAGTAGTCATAGCAAGGGATGGGGTCCCTGAGTGGCACAGGAAGGTTTTGGCCTGAGACATCAGCTGTGTCTTGGAAACTGTGAGGGTGGGAAATAACAGTGTTGGCAGTAAGAAGGTGAAGTTGCATAACCAGGTTCAGCAAGCCAGATGATGAGTTTATTGCATCTCCAGCACTATCTTCTGGTTTTAGTTGATGATAACTTTGAGAAGCATCGATGTAGCTAATTATTAACGCAGGATTTTTTACCATTAAGATGATATTCTTTAAAAAAAAACAACCTCGTACATACTGCCCTCCTGAATATAAGCCCGATGTCTCAGTAACTAGTGAAGTCGTTACTGATGCTCAGTGAGGTGTCTGTATGTTCCCATGCACTAGTAAGTAGCGTAGTAAGGTGTAAGCTTACTGTAGGAGCTCCAGGCTGGTTTTGATGTGACGCTTCTCTTCCCTGTAAATGACACCTCTAGGGAAGCAATAGTGTAGAATAGCTGCTCTTTAAATTGGTAAAGATGAGCATTTGGAAACCTAATGTAGTTCTTCAGCTGGCTGGAATTTCTCCTTTAACCAACTAATTGTGCTCCATAAAAAAAGTTTGGCATTTAGCTGAAACCTCTTGATAACAAGTATTAGCTGTCTGCCTCTGTGTAGGTGGTGGGGTGTTTTATTTTGGGAGATCTTAAGACCTTCTCTAAGCACAGGCCAGTTGGATGTGTAAGTAGACTTGTAGACTGTTGAATTTGGGGGTTAACTTCTGTTTACCTTTCTGCTCACTCTTTACTGAAGGCTTTGTGTGTAATGGTAAAACTGGTAAGCTTTTCTAGTTGCTCTTATTACCGATTCAAGTGTCCTGCACATGTACTGCAACCATTTGCATGTAACATGCAGCTCCCTTGTGGGGTTTTGTGTTTTAAGCAATATTAGTGTCTTTGGTATCCTCTTACATGTATTAAAATTGAAACTGCACTTGTGATTGTGCATACTTAAGTGTGTGGTGATTACTGAAGAAGAGTCTTGAACTCTTTGAGAGCTCTATCTGGAGTGATTAAGCTGCGAACGAAAACAGTGTAAACAGTGTCTTCCATATGTGATAACCTAAGCAACATCTGAGCTGGAACAACACTCTGACACTGCTTTTTCTGATGGCAGGCTGCTTGAAGTTGCAATGCAGAGACTGAGCTTCATGATGTCTGATCTTCCTTCCCTGCTGCTGACTGTCTTCTTCCAAGTCTCAGCTGCTCCAATGAATCCCTTTGTTTACACCCATGCTACTTGTTCTACCTCAAAACAAACATCAACGTTGTGATTTTCTTTTCCCTGGTGGGGCTGATACTTCAGTCCTTCTGCTATATGCAGCTTTTGCGTTATATTGTGTGGTGAGTCATTGGGTTGTACCTAGTGGCTGGGTTTTGGAGGATGGCAGACAGGCAGTGGATTAAAGTTATGTGATCTAAACTAGTTTGAATTGCTCTAGATCATTCATTTATCAAATTAGTGTTATTCAAGCACAAGAGATTTGAAGTTGGAGGTGTTAGACTTGGAGCAAGACATCCAGAAGTGGAGGGAGGTTGAAGGGAGAGTCTGAAACCCATATAATGGTGGAGCAGTTGAGGATCATAAACTCTTTACTAGGTGAGACCCTGACTAGTTCTTTTCAATGCCATGAGGAAAAAAAAAAAATTGATGGGAGGAGAAAGGAATATAAACCTATATAAATATAAAATATTCTGTTCTCAGAATGGTTACCTGGTTTGTCTCCCATTTATTTGGTTCTTAATAAAGGCTTTATGGGGAAAATAGGTGTCTGTGGCATGCAGCACCTCAATGAGGAGTTTTAATTCTTAAAGACTTTATTAGAAGTTCAGCTGGTAAGTCTTCTTGGTTGTCAGTGAGATTTATCACCAAGGGTCTTATCAAAACACAGAACAAAACTTGACAGGGTAACCTGAGGTTGCCCCAGTAAGTGTATGAAGACAGACTTCTCTTTTTAGGGGGAGCAATCTGGCTTACATTGTAACTTGAGCAGGCAATTAGTACCACAGCACCATACATTCAGCAGGCTTGTCAACCTAAGTGGCATGTCCTGGATGCTAATAGTGCTCTGAAAGAAGGAACATTCAGTGACAGTCACAAAATATAGCATCAAGTTGGATATGGGTTGTTTTTTGTGGTTTTTTGTTTATTTGTCCCCCCCAATACTAAGTACTTTCACAGTACCTTTGCTGATGAAGTATTGAGCTATATCACCAAGGAATTAGTATAGTAGCTCTTTCTGGCATGTGTTTGGCACAAGAACAGTTCAAGACAGTCAGAACTTTGGGTAGTTTTTATTTGTTTTAAGCATTTGAAGGAAGTGGTGACTGGGGATGTCTGAAACCAAAGCCGGTTAGAGTGCTAGTTTAACTAGTTAGAAGTGGGATTCTTCTCTCTGGATATCTGTGAAGCTAAATGGTTGTTCCTTATCAAACCAACTTAACTATAAGCTCTAGCAGCTTTGGTAAATATCTTAAAATGCAATAAATGCAGTGTTTTTCCTACAGATAGCCTTTTTTTTTTTGGAGGAGAAAGGCACTTTGTTGTGGATAGGTGATAATGTGAAATAGAAGCCATGACCTGTCAATTTTTCCTTATGGGTAAGGTACAGGGAAAACTAAGAGTGAAGTGCCTCTGAACTTCCAAGAAAGTCAACAGCAAGTACGCAGATTGGTATAGCACTACTTTAGCGGAGTTCAGCCCCCAAGGGAGGTGGGGGAAGGATGCACAGTTCTCTGCACAGCCTCTAAACTTCCACTCCTTGAAAAGAGGCAGGAGACAACTGAGAGTGTAAAGCTTCTCTTCCAGTCTCCAGAGCTGTCAAGCCCAAGGGTTTTGCAGACTGAGGTGTTTCTCTGAATGCTTTTATTTCATCCTTCTGCCAAATCCTTGCTGACACAGAGACTTGTTAGAGTAGGCAGACTTGTGTAGTTCAGCCAGCAAAATCATGCAGGGAGGGTGCAGTAGCACACAGGGGAGCCAGAAGTGTGAGTCCTCTTTAGCATAAACATGGATCACTGAAAACAAGGGAATAACCGTGCCCTTGTCGTCCAAAGTTGTGCTATGTTGTAAATGTTCTCCGACTTAGGATGCAGGAAAAACCCACACTAATATTTTTCTCAAACATGAAAAACATGGCGTTCTTTCAATTGGAAGTGTATACAGCTCTTATTTCAAAGCTGAAAGTCTCTAATTAAAACTAGCAAGTTGGAAAACTGTATTAAACACTTAATGTGACAGTTCAATTATTTTAACTTCCTTGTGTGGGAAAATGTCGCAGTATAATGTTGAGCTAGATGAATTTGTGGCAATTACATAGAATTTACTTTTAAAAGTTTGAGTAGTGAATTCTGAAGGAATTACGGAATTAAGATCACTGTAGGTCAAAGCTGAGATGGCATGTCTTTTGGGTGGCTGGTGGTACAAGAAGCCTCTGTTTACAGTTGAGTACTGGCTATTTACTGGCTTACAGAAGGTTTGTCTGCAAGATAATCACTTGAATGGCACTGGTCTGAAGTATTACACTGATGCTAGTCTGCCTGTTAGCTTCCTTGGAGAGGTTTGTTTGTATGGGCTGTAATATTCTGTATTATCCTGAATAGTTACGACTCCAAGGTCCTGCATGCATCAAACTTACCTTCAGTATCACTTAAAGTGCCATAACTCCCCTGTGTATTTTTTGACAGTATTCTTTCATATTTTTAGAGAACCTTCGATCTTCATTGCTCTGGTGCTTTGGGGGGTGCTTAGATAGAGCATGTGTGTACCACTCACCTTAACACTCCTCCAGTGCAGGGCCCTATTATGGCAGATGAAATCATCCTATTTCTTGTGAGGGTGTGTGGACAGAATTGTCAAAGCTACCTTGCTGATGCTGACTTCCTCGATAACATCACTGCTGAAACACATGCCTTGTTACAGTGGCTAGAGTCTGAGCATTACAGGCAGCCAGGATTTCTGAAGGCTGCACATAACGTAATAGATGTGACTTGTGGCAAACTTCACTAGCTGCATGTGTTTGTTTTTCAAATGTTTCTCTTGCAGAAATGAGCTAAACTCTGTCTCTTCAAAGAAAAGATTATTTATGACAGCAGTCACAAGAGAAAAAAATCAGAGGTGCTGGCAGTTTTGGGAAGTGAGGTTTAGCTAAACTTCAGAATGGAGAGGCTTGATCAGTTGCTTGAACAGGATGAAACAGTAACAACCTGTACCATAAGCTTACTGCTTGATGGGGCAGCTGTAGACGCAGCCAGGTGGCTTTGGCTGGGTCAGTTACTAATCTTTCAGGCAAAGAATGATGCTTACCATGAATTATGAGTTCTTTCCTTCTCTGTTCCCCCCAAACAAGGCAGTGCAAGTTGCACTAAAGGATGGACCTATCTGGACCTAACAGTAAAGTGGTTTTGTTCTGTTAGAGAATAGTGGAATGGGAGAATGCTGTTGGAGATCCTGTAAAATAAGGTGCAAAATTAACACTTACTGAGAAAATACTTTCATTAGAAGAAATCCTGCTTTATTGATCTTTATTTGGAGATAAATCACCTAAATAGCACTAAAATATCTTGCCTTGTGTGATTGATAGTGATTCCAACTTTAATACTAAAGAATTATCTGCTGCAGAACTGTAAACTGTAAGGATTTCTTGATGTGCTATAATTTTTTTTGCTTTAGAGAAACCACTCTGGGATAAACCAAGTAGAGTGAATAGTCTTCAAATAAAACCACATGTTGTAATTATAACTGATTCTGCCTCGACTCTTCTGTATCTCTTTGATTTTTTTTTTTTTTTTTTTTTTTTTTTTTTTTTTTTTTTTTTTTTTTTTTAATGCTGGAAAGCCTTGGAACAGTACATGCATATTCAACTAAGGCAGGATTACTTGGTTCCTTTTGTGGTTGGTACAAGTTGGTTTTTAGTTCCCCCAAAGCCCTGTTCTAAACAGGTAGGTAAAACCTGTTTGCCTCAAATAGGCATTCAGCTAAATTTGCTTCCTCTACTGATCTAAATGATCTCTAATAATGTAAACCAGAGCACTTTGTTTCCAGCAGAGAGACTGGGTTCTAATGAAGTGGAACTGAACTGAGAGGTGGCTGCTGTTCTGAAAGCATGATCGAAATCCTAAAATGTGTGTGTGAAGTTAGGTGCCTAGAGAAAGAAGAGCAGGTGGCTTGGGTGAGGAAAAGGGCATGTGACTCGCACTGTCTGCTTTTTGTCTCAACATATTGGAACAGAATCTGGGTAACACTTCACATGCAGGCCTGTGCCATCACCATGTTGCACCTGCTGTGTGCTTCGGTTTCAGTGGTGTGTGGATATCTGTCAGACTGGTCTTGGCAAGCTCTCTCACAGAATCTAGTAGGTCTGAGCTTCAGGCCACCCTGCAAGTGTAAGTGTTCGTATTTGCAGCTTCTCCCAACTCTCAGGTCCAAGGTGTATCAACTGGAACAGAGATCAGATATCCAGACCTTGTACGAACACTAAGTGTACAATCTAACTGAAATAGGATTCCATAAAAATAGCTGCTCTCCTGAGCATTTATGCTAGCAGTGCTTGTACAGGTTTAGAATAATAGGAAAGATGTTTCGATAGAATCCTTTTGTAAAGGCTTTCGCATACAGTCTTTCAGTATGTGAATTGTTAGTTAAGGGAAGCCTACTTGCATGCAGTTATCACAACACCTAGTAGATTAAGCTGGCTGCTGTTTTAGCTGACTTGCACTTGGGGCTTATCTAAAAGATGATGTACTTGGGAGTCTCTTAGAGCACTGTCTTAAAACAATTCTGAATATCATTGTAGCTCAAATTAGGATTTGCATACCTGTTATTCATATTACAAGGAAGAGAGAAAACAAGCTGCAAAAAGCATCCTTGACTTCCACAAAAACTCAAGCATATGGAAAGCTGATGAAGAACTCTTTAGATGTTAACATCTCCCTATGGTGCCATTTTGTCATGTCAACTTCTAGTGGGTTCCCTTGAATCTAAGCTACGGGCATCCTAGAGCTCTTAGTGATGTTCAGCAGTACTGTTTCATGTGCATGACTGCTCTGAAGATACTTGGATTTTTTTGGTAGCTTTAGTCTGTTGGTAATGTGCAAACAGCTAACCTTAACTACGCTGATTGAACTGGCACCCAGGATGATGCTTGTCTTGCCGAATTCTAGCAGCTGGATGCAGTAGGCATCTGAAGTGGTGTATGCTCCTTTGTAGGTGAGAGAAATGAGTACGTGTAGAGTATGATTCATCTGACCTGTTTTTGACATCTGCTTTGATTATCTTATATGGAGTCTCGGGAACTACTTATCTTGACAAGAGCTCTATTGAACGCTGCTGAGGGTGACTGTCTCAGGAACAGGCACATGCATGTACCTACCTAATACTTGTCTGACTCTAAGAGTAGAAATGTGCATCAGACACTGAGGACAAAATGAAGGTGGCATTTCTGTTATGCTGAATGCGGTAGATGAATGTGGCCCCAGGCTGCAGTTAACTAAGGGCAAACCACTGAATGTTTCCTGCAGAGATTCTGCTTCCTTTCAGGTGTGGACTTCAGAACTAGAGTTCTGCTGAGCCTTTTAGCAATCCTCGTTTTTCCCTTCCTAGTACCAAAGACCTGCAAGCTCTTGGTTAGTGTGTTACGAGTCAGCTTTTAACTAAATAGCTAGCCTGAGCTTTTAGTTGTCCGTCCTCAGGTGTGCTACGTGTGAACTCATGTGAACACGGAGCTACAGAACATACACAGTCACCAAACTCAGTTTTTAGCTCATGTCCAGAATAACATGACATCTTTCTAGTAAAAGAATTCCAGTCTTATCTAGTAAAGTTTCTCTGGCCCATAGACCTATAGTGGCAGTTATGGGAGCTTCTGCCTCTTTGCTTTGGGCTGGTGCTGCCCTCATCTTGTTTGCAGAGCTAGCTGTGGCCCTGGCTAGGAAGTTTATTGGGAGTAAAAAGAAAAATTACGCAAGAACCACCCTTCAGAGTGTGTGGTTGCAGCAATGCAGCAAGCTGTGTAGTGCTGCACTGAGGTGGTTTCTGTGAGCATCTTGCCTGTTAATGCTAACTACAGCCCTGCCTACGAACTCTGAACTGATGGGATTGGATTTGTACAAGTCTGGTGCTGCCCTTACTGACAGTGGGTGATGCACGGAGCACTGGAAATTAGTTGCCAGGGTAAAGTTAAGAGGCAAATCTAAAGCTACTACTGAACTGGTTGGTAGAATCTCTTAAGACAGGATTGTCTTTACTGCTTCAGTCTCACTCCAAAGTAATTACAGTGTCCTTCTAAGACTAAAACTGTTCTGTCTTAATTGCTGTCTTACTTGTCACTGCCACAGTGGCTGTCAGGAGTCTGTGCAGATCTTGAGCTACATTTTGTCTAAACTTTTTGGACAAGTTTGTGGTGCAAGACAGAACATGATGAAAGTAGATAATGTGAAGAGCTCTGGGAATACATCTGTGTAAGGAGATCATGTTACTTTATCTCAGCCCTAATCTAGAATCAGAGACTTACAGCTGGGTGAGCAGGCAGAAAGGAAAGTCTTGGGAATCATAACTGGCTTCAGTTAAGTAATATAACTATATGGAAGCCACAGCTTGGGCTGTGGAGGAGGCGGCTAGAACAAGGATTTTCAGTCTGTACAGTTGTTAGAAGCTCCTGGACTAGCGCTAAGACTCACAAAAAGCAACCAAGGGAAAACAAGCCTAATGCATCGTTCTGCTATAGCCTTGTTCTGGGCGCTGTGTAAGCCAGCTAGATGATTTCTCCAGAAGCCTTAACTAGGACTTGGGCTGTTTGGTCTCTGTTTCTGTGCTGGACTCAATCCACTGGCTGCTCAGAACTCAACCACTGTGTAATTTACCAAAGAGGCTGCTATTAAAAATAATGTAGAAGCTTGTATTTTTTTGAAAGCTTTGTGCTGTAATGTAGCTTAAAATACTCTGAAGCGTTCATTTGCAGTGGCGGGCTGGGTGAAACATGGAGCTGGAAGTTCAGATGCCATACATAGCTGCTACATGTAGCCATGGGGCTCTTTCTGCTTAGTCATTTTTGTTGATGCTGGTTTGCTTTTGGATTGGTGAAAGCTCTTGGCTTATAGAAAGGCAGTTCTAGTGAGTGTGGGAACATCAGTAGCTTGGTGTAAACTAAACACTGAAGCTGGAAGCACAGCTTATGGTCCTGTGTTGGCTCAAGTTTAAGGCAATGGTAACTTAGTTCTGCTTTAGTAAGAGCTTAACCCACTTAAGGAGCACTCTGTAGTGCTGGCAGATCCTGTGGGAGGGTGGGCATTGGCCATTACAGTCTGCTCTGGACTTAAGCAACCCTGTTGGATTATGGGCTTTTAGTCTTCCTCGCCTCCCAAATCGGGTATTGGTTCAGGACTGGGGTTAAAGGAACCAAATGTCTAATTTATAAGCAGCCACAGGATTCTGTTGCCAGCATGTTGCTGCTTGGCAGCTGTCCAGGTTTGTGCTGCTTTGGCTGTCAGCTGCTGCTTGAGCTGCGAAGGTCTCTACCTGAAACTGCTTCTAGACTGAACGCAAGAAAAAATATATTATGATAAACTATCAGAAATGCAGAAAATACTGGCAGAAATACTAAACCATAGAGTATAATTCACAGTAATAGCAAGTAAGTTGCACTTACTTAGGCATGGACATGATGGAAATGTGTTAATGTACTCATTTAGGTGTAAAAAGTACAGCATATCTTTAGCTAAACAAGAAATCTCCAAGAAGAACTCAGGGGGGGCGGGGGGTAAGTAACGTGGCAGGATCCAGTTCTTTGTAGGTGCCTGAGTTCTCTACTTTTTTAGGACTTGTAAGCTGGCTCTCCAGATGGGGTTTTGTTCCCCCGCTCCCTGGCTGGAGGAGGGACTTGAGTCTTTTGCTTTATGAAGCATATTCATCGTCTTAGTGTTGGTCTAGGAAACTCCAGATCAGGCCACAAGCAGTTAACTGCTGTGGTGGGCAGGAGCTGACAGATGCAGGGAACAGGTGTCGGAGCTTCTGGAGAGCCCTGCCAGTGTTGCCAGCAGCTCTGGTTGGTGGGCAGCAGTCCCTCTGCCTGGCAGCAGGCTAATGTGACAGGAGTGTCGTGTCTGTGTGTGGTCCTTTCCTGCCATGGTGGCATCACTGTTCTTTTGGGATTTTGGTGCGTGGATTTCACTATTGAGTGAGTTGCAGCTCATGGAGAGATAGATAAGAGTAGGTGGTACTACTAGTTAACTCTTCTAATATGCAGCATTGCCTATATCCAGGGGAAAAAAATAAACCAAAACAAACCCTAGGCTTCAGCAACTGCAAGTTTTAATGAGCAGCAGCTCTTAGCTGTCCATGGTAAAGCAGCCAAGGATGATGTTTTTCATGTCCCAATGCAAAACTTTCCTGAGTCTTCCTTTTTCTGCCTGCCTGCCAACCAACCATTAGTTGATGTTCAGTTTAGCATAAATAATCTGGATGGAAAAGCTCATTCTAGCTTGCCTGTGGTAATTCTGCATAGCTCTAGTGGAGAAGGTGCCTGAGCTTATCCATTGTTTTATTTCAAGTATTTGTGCAAGCAGTAGCAATTTGAACTATGCTTCAGGATTGCTTCCGTGGAAGGAAAATGACAACCTTTCACAAGCAGAGACTGTTGGTACCTTCTGTAAAAGAAACCTCATAGTTTGCTTTATAGGCAACTTCATAATAACCTATAGTTATAATAATAACTGTGCCAATAACCTCATAGTTTGCTTTATAGGCAACTTCCACTGAAAAAATTTCTGTAACTACTGTAACTGAAGCTTTTTGCCCATGGCTGTCCTTTTCATACAGTTTACAGATTTTCTGCACTACAAGAGTTGGCATCCAGCAATCTTACTCCTTCTCATAAGATCTCTTGCAAATGTAGTGCTGCAAGGTCTTTGGCATGAGTCAGAGAGTAAGAGCTGGCTTTCATTGGGAACAAGTACATGGAAGATGATTCAAAAGGACTTGAGGAAAAAAATGTTTGGCGGCTGAGACAGATGTAGAAAGAAATTGAAATAGCACAAATCAAGAAATAGAGAAGAAAATATGTATGTTGGACTCGAAATAGTGTGGTATATTTAGCAGTAGAGAAGCATGCTGAATTTGCTAGGGTCTTAACTTCTGGCAGGCTTGTGTACAGTCTTATTGCTGAGAAGTGGTAACTAGCAAACAATAAGGAAGCTAAATGTGAGCAGCTTGAGGTACAGCAGTCTACGGAGAACTGGCATAAACCCCTCTCCCTGTGGAAGTGCAGAAATGAGAGATCTTGTCTTTTGGAGGCTTAAATTCAAGTGTAGAAGTCTTCAGGTGAGATGCTAAAATTGAACATTTGTACTATTTCTGTTAATTTCTGTAGCTGTTGTGCTGGATGTTCTGTATTATGATACTAGTATTATCCAAAAGGAAGACATGAGTGTCCTGAACAGAGATGACTTTTTGCACAAGCAATACATATTTTTTAAATCCTGCATGAAAAAGCAGGTTATATTCAACTACTAATGTGGTGGAGCTTTTCATATCTGGTGCTGGAAGAATGTCTGCAGTAGGGAGGTAGTAAGGGACTGGCAAAGTCCTTGCTTCATGTGAGACACTTAGCTAGTCTCTGTTCCACTTTCACCTAAAATTAAAGAGATCTGTTCCTCAACCTCCTGCAGCTCTTTCCACCAAGTTTCATCGATGCAAGAGTGTGAAAACTAGGCTGCTCAGTGGAGGCTTGGCCATGCTCTAGTCCTGGGCTTGAAGCTTGTGTCTTGGTTAATTAGCCTGTGATATTACCTTTTGTTTCAGGCATTGTCTTGAGAAAATGTGATTTGGTTCAATCTCTGAGTCTTTGTTCTGCAACCAGACCTCATCCATTGACTAAACCCCTGCTGAGTAGCTGCTGTAGAAAAGCCCTTCCAGTGTGTTTCTTGGGATGTTAGCACCCAGTCGTCTCTGGGGATCAATTTGGCTCTGAGTTACCAATGGCCAAACTAAGTTGGTATTCCTGCTATCTACCTCTTCAGGATCTTGGTCCTTCATGTGAGCTGAGCACTTTCTTTTCCCTGTGTGGGCTTAGACTCTTGTGCGTAGGGCTTGAATTGATTTGTTCTTCTTGCATTTTTTTAACCATGCTTTAAATAGTGAAGAACTTAATTGGCAGTCAGTGACTGCAAACTTTTGGGTAAATCAGTTTGACTTAATGGTAACCTTTTCATAAAGGTCTGCGGTTCTGACTTGAAGCTCTTTTGCATGTACGTGAGGGCATTATAAGGACCTCTGAACTTAAGTCTGTAATGCCTAGAAATTGACACAAAATACAGCTGTTGGGTTTCCAAAGAGGGAATACACAGACTAATTGTACTGTGCAATATAATAATGAGGGCTGTGTCATGTCCAAGAGGATTTAAAATAAGTGCGGTAGCAATTGTAAAACAAAACAATTCCCTAATTTAATCTGGAATTTACTGACCAGTAGAAAGAATAACTTTTTCTTCCCCCTCCCCTATCCAAAATGCCCGAGATCCATCAGGACTTTGTGTGTACCATTAGAGATGCAGGCTTAAGAATTTAAATTTGGCATCAGTATGGCATTTAAATTAGCTTTTGACCCAAAGCTATTGGTTAAGAGATGTTCTCTCCCCCTCTCCACCCCCAAGATGGATTTTAGGCAGAACTCATGTGAGGCATTTATTTCCAAATCCTGTGTTTTTTCCTGGAGCAGGCTGAAAACAAACTCAGTGAGCCTACATCTAGGTCTGACTTCTGCATAGCTATTTCTAGAGAAGCCTTCTATCTGGTAGTAGCTGTATGAAGTAGCCTATAAACTTAGAATCCTGTATTGGTTATGACTGGTGGATAAAACTGAAACAAACGGGGAAAAAAAAAACCCCAAACCCTAAGCAGTGTAACAGCTTATCTTCTATGTTCTCTTTGTAGCTCAGGATCATTATGTCCAGAATGCACTGGGAAGAGGTCTCAAATGCTTTCAGATTCTGAAAAAAATCATTTAAGGGAAGTGGGATGTTAGTTTTAAATAAAAACATAGTGTGTCTTTGTTCTTCTGTTAACATTTTCTGGAGTTAAAGATAGACTTCAGTTTAATCTGGCTCCTCAGGGTTCTTATAAAGCAGTATGGGGTTTTTATTATTAGAAAATCTGTTTTTTGACTTGTACCCACCCTACTTGGTGTCTAGTTTAGGAGACCATGTTCCACAGTCCTGAGTTATTTTGGCCCTTCTGCTCATGGTGTGCTTAGCTAGTTTTAGAGGCAGGCTGTGGGTCTCAGCTCTGGCAGCGCACTGTTGTGTGTGGTAGGGAGCTGAGGGTACTCACCCAGGCTCTTAAGTTCATCAGGAGATGCCAAGTCACTGAAAGTCATGGGGGTTTTTGGTCACATAGAGGCATGAGCAAAAACAGCGAACGCGTATCGCGGACACCTAAAGTCATTCTTAAATTCTTTTTCTTACACAGAGCTCAACAAAAATCCAGTGGAAGGCTTTTCAGCGGGCTTAATAGATGACAATGATCTTTATCGATGGGAAGTCCTTATTATTGGTCCTCCAGATACACTATAGTAAGTACTGATTCTTACACAGAAACTTAAGTGAACTTGGATTTACTAGCTCTAGTTTGGTCTAAGTGAGTAGAAATTAACCTGACTCTTCGTACTAAGTTAGATAATGCTGTTCTGTCGCTAGGAAAATACCTGTAGATAGCTGAATTTGCAATATAGAACTTCTGTACTGCTTTGCTCCCCTGGGAAAATGCAACGCTGATCCCTTTGTGTGTGTGTGGAAAGAATAGGCTACGCTTAGAGGCAGCTTCTGTTTTCTTACACATTTAAGTAAGGCAGGTATAATCTGCTGTTTGCTCTTACTGCTGTGAGGCTCTAGTTCAGCTGATAGGACAATTTTAAACCATTACAACTTAGAGATGTAGTTGGGGAAACTTCAGCAGACCACAGAATTAGCCTCAAGTGCTGTCAGTTTGAGATGGGAGAACGTCCTAATGTGACCTAGAGTACTTCAGTATTGATCAAATTTGGATTGTTGGTGAATCTTGCGCAGTGGGTTTTAAAAAGCTTCTATCTTTATCCAGAGGACTGGGTTATTTAACTGACATTTGAACACAAAACTATGCAGTTCATACAGTAACTTCTTTTCCTGGACTTTCAAGTTTGCTGTGGTTTTGCACTGCTGTATACCTCAAGCACTTTGGCACATGCAGTGTGGGGTTTTTTTTGTTTATTTGGATTTTTTTTTTAAAGAGCTCTTGTGTGTTGAGAGAATGAGTTCTCTCTCATAGAGGTTATGTATGATCATCTACTTGAGCTCCTGGGAAAAGCTTCTATGCCCAGAAGAGGTCAGTTTAAAGTGTAGCTGTTGAAGATGAACTCTGTTCTCCTTCATTAAGCTGTTCCAGTGGTAAATTACTGATACAAAAAGTCTAGTAACATTTACTCAAGATCAATTTTAGCTCCAACATGAAGTTGTTGTATACCTCTGCAGACTTCTGAATAAGTACTTACACACAGTAATCAAATTGTTTTGCTTCTCCTCAAGTTCACTATGTTGTGATTCTCAAGTCTTATATGAGATTAATTCTCCAACTTCTGTTGACCTCTTCTGAACAGTCTTGTAGTGCTTCCATTATATTCTCATGGCCATTTTATAAATACTGTCAGTAAAGAAATACTGCTTCTAATTTAACCTCTTGCATGTTAAAAGTTGCAGTAGCATTTTTTCCCCACTTCAGTGAGGCACTGATCTTGCTTTGAGGCTTTTTAGGTAAGAAGCTCTCTTCTGTCCAGTCCCTAGTTGCTGTTTTTCGCAGCACTGTTATCCAGAACCCTTCCTCCTTGGTCTGATTTATGATGACAGAACATAAGAGTTTAACATAACCAGGTGGTTGGTTCAGAATTTCCAAACTTTTGTCTCTTTCCTGGTCCCACTTTATTCTGAGTTTACTGAAAAGACTTTAGGGTCAGTGCATGACTTCTACTGTCAAATGTCCCTTTATCAGGATAACTGCTAAAAAGGGCAGTCATCTCCCTTAATTGCCAACTGTACTTCATTAACTGGTGTCTAATGTGTATCCAATTAAAGAAATGTATTTATATGTAGTTGATGAGGGGTGACCAGGAATGCCATAGAGCGTGGTAGCTATAGGATCTGCTTCTCTAAAAAGGGAAAGAACAACTTTTTCACTTGAAACAAAGGACTTAACTGGTTTGGGGCTATCAACAAATGTAATCTAACTCTCCTTTGATTTGACTAGTACTGGTGTTAAATTAGCAGGTATCTCTGGAAATCTTACTCTTCTCAGGATTGAGGATTCTTTGGAAACTGCCTGCTGTTTCCAAAACTCTGTGGGTTCAGATCCCCCCACCTGCTTTATTTTAAGAGCCAAGTCGCTTAGATCTTGTGCTTTCTGGGTACGGGTTGGTTGGTTTTTTTTTTGAGACATGTGTTATACTTGCACATCTCTGGTTAGTGGTGGTAAAATGTGTTATTTTCTCAGTAGCCTGTGGGCTTTGGGTACTGGTTCCTACTCCGTTACAAATACAAGAAAAACTATTCCACTGGATTTGATTTTTTTTTTTTTTTTTACATCAATTGTTTTGTCTGTGTGGCTACTGAGGAGTAGCTTGTCACACATCTTGTGCCACCTTCCTTGGAGGTTATGTTCCAGTTTTTGTAATCTCTGCCTTTGCAATTTCAAATTTTATTACAAATGTCAATTACAAGAAGTGACTGTAACAGGACAAATATTACAGTACTTACAGTAGTGATGTATTCCATCTATAAGGCCTTCCATTTAATGTAGGCCTTTCCAGAGGGGTGCTCCAGGTATTGACACCTAGCTACGTAAACAAACTGCAAGCTCATCTTAGTGAAATATGGGCCTGGAACTCCACAGAAAAACTGGGTGTCTCTTGTTTATTGTTTTCCAGTGTAGTGGGTCACTCTAATGCAGAACACGTCACTGTCATGTCTGAGTCCCTTTAGCTTAGTGTTGACAAGGTAGCATAGGAAGTCTTTGTACAGAGTAATGCTGTAGACGTGACTCTAGAGCTTGCTGTACCTTTCCACTGAGGCTCACTGCTGCAGGCTGATACCAAGAAAGCAAAAGACTGCGGTGGCTAAAGGAGGAAGATAAACAAGTATCTGCTGGGCTGTACTTGCAGGGGAGTTATTTGCAATATTTTTTTTTAATGCTGTTAATTTTTCCTCCTAGTACATTTATTTAAGTTCTAATTCCAGATGGTGGATGCTTTGGCATTTTTTTGTGTGTGTGTGGTTTTTCCCCTCTGGAACATAATCCTAATTCTAAAAAAAAAATACAGTGTTGGGGAACTGGCAGTATCTTGTGAAAGGATCTTCTCAATCTAGAAACTTTTTGCATTGCATATGGAAGTGCTGGTACTGTTAATTACCAACATAATGTTAAGCTGTGCGAGGGGTAAACTAAGAGCTTTTGATGCATCAGTAAGTTCCAAGCTTCAGCTTAAGCTTACAAGAAACTCTACTGAGATATTTTTGATTCCCCAGTGAAGGTGGTGTTTTCAAGGCTCATCTTACTTTTCCAAAAGACTATCCACTGAGGCCGCCAAAAATGAAATTCATCACAGAGATCTGGCATCCAAATGGTAAGAAATGTCAAAGTTTCAATTTCTTTTTACATTTAAGAACTAAAATGCAGTGAAGACAAATGCTTACATTTCTCTTCAGGTTAGAAATATGAAACTCTGCTTTTACTTTGCCATCCTCTCTTCATAAAGAAGTAATAACCATGGCAGAGTTTTTAATAGCTGCTCTGAGAGACTGCTTTTAAAGTATTTTCAGAAGCTACTGAAAGTAGCTGCTTGAATTCTTGGTAACTGTTCAGGGATTTTTTTATTATTGTTTTTTAACTAAGTGCGAAATTCTGGTCTGAGGAGAAACTTGACTTCTATAGCTGCCTTTTGTTATACCTTCAAATATTTCATCTTAGTATTACTAACTTGGCAGTTCAGTATAAAAGACCCAGGGTTGTCCTTCAGTGAAGCATGAAAGGAAATAATAGCATCTTTTAGTCTCTACAAAAATGACTCCTAATGTTTCATTTACTTCTGGACTGCTGGACATAGATGGGAAGGTAAAATAAAATGGAAGGAGCTTTTTGCTGGGGAAGGGGAATAGCCTTCAGTTTCTAAAGTCATTACTGAAGTTGTAGGTGTTGAAAGTTGGCAAGAAACCAGCACAGCGCTCCCATCATAAAGGACAGAGGGAATATTTTGATGCTGTGATAGTTTCAGCTCTGGAAATATCAGAGTACTCATCAGGCAGTTTCTAATTCCAGCAGCTTAAATCATATTCCAATGTACTGCAGTTAACATCCAGCTGATGCTGTTGCTGTGGAAAAAAAGTGACTCTCCAGTTTGCTGAACTTAACAGAAAAAGCCTTAGGGGAAACCTATCTAAATAGTCTTGAAAGTTGCAGCGTGATGTTAGAATTAAGTTCTTCCTCCCCATGTGCCCTTTCTGACAGAAGTCCAGGCATGATAACCCAGCTTCCACTGAGCCCTATTTATTACAGGTG
This sequence comes from Buceros rhinoceros silvestris, assembly GCF_000710305.1. Lineage (NCBI taxonomy): Eukaryota > Metazoa > Chordata > Aves > Bucerotiformes > Bucerotidae > Buceros > Buceros rhinoceros. Next base: position 1,263 of record NW_010413298.1, on the reverse strand, counting down.
CAGATCTGGAATAGTTAATTACTTTCCTTTTTTATGAAGTGTCTCAGTAACATGTTTTCAGACTAGCTGGAGTGCAGATGAACTGTTCCATAACTATCCTGAAGATATGCCAGTGTGTTGTTCATTACTGAAATATGCCTTGTTCTATTTTGTAGTTGACAAGAATGGCGATGTCTGCATTTCAATTCTTCATGAGCCTGGAGAAGACAAATATGGCTATGAAAAACCTGAGGAACGCTGGCTTCCCATTCACACAGTGGAAACTATAATGATTAGTGTTATTTCTATGCTGGCAGATCCCAATGGTGATTCACCTGCTAACGTTGATGCAGCGGTAAGATTTGTTTTGGTCTGCCAATTGTCTTCAGTGTAGAAATCTAAATTTGCAGTGGAGTTTTGCTTCTGGTTTGACGAACAGTACAGTAACTTTTGGAAGAACCTTTTATATCACAGGCTAAAGTTCCCTTTTTGCTGGGAAAAGCAGTTGTGTTGTGAAACAAATTTCCCAGGGCTAACTAGTAATTCTAACAGATTACAAGGGGAAGATGCTGCTAAATTTCCCAGGCAGTGGTTTAATTTCTCCTATGTAATAATGCATTTACTAAATAACTTTTGCACAGAGATATTTAATGGATAAACCTCAGCTCCTTTCGTCCTAAAAAGTTCACAGAAGCTGGCTGTAGACTCCTGTGTATCTGCGTACACATAGTGGTTGTAACTGCCACTCAGTTTAGCTGCAGAAGTTAACAGACTCTGGGAGCTGTTTTGGTTCCTAGTATGTGTAACACACCAAATCTTTGTTTGGAAATTATATAGCCTGTTAACAGATTAATTGATTTGAATGGAAGAAGAAAATGCAGTGGGGTCCCTCTGTATGACTGTGGTGTGACTTTTCAGCATCCACCTCTCTACAGTGGTTTTCCTGGATCATGGCTTAAAGTAGTAGGTTTGAGAATGTAATTGAGAGCTTCACCAGTGGGCATCTGGCCTTCCAGTCTGGAAGAAGTATTGTCCCAGACTGGAATGACTGGCTGACGAGTGGGGAAGAGTGGCCTGGTGTATAGTCAGAGCCCAGGGGGAGTCTGCAATGAGAATTCTGTCATAGGCATGATGCAAGTGTTCCATGCAGCATTGTGTTTCTGGAGCATGGCCTGTTCTGTGTGGGTGTATAAACACAGCTATCAGCTCTCGAAGAACTGCATTTATAGCAGGATAGCAATTAGACTAATAACTATTTGTGTTGGGGAGGGAAAAATTCTCAGT